>NW_021828513.1:0-8142 GCF_006345805.1 Octopus sinensis
ATGCACCGCGATCGAGATCAAATGCGAATCACTGAAGGTTCTCAACTTACTAACGAAAACGACTTCCAAGCCGATTCCAAAAGTGACAAGAACGCTGGGACGGGTGCATTGCTGCGCAAGGTGACTATTTCGAAGGAAAGGATGTTAAAACTCATTAAATTATTTTTTATTAAACATAACTAGTCCGGAAACCTTTTGATACCACCTCGTATAAATGTTCGTATTTCATTATTCAGTTTTATTTCAAAAAGGCGGTGAGCTGGCAGAAACGTTAGCACGCTGAACAAAGCGCTTAGCAGTATTTCGTCTACAGCTACGTTCTGAGTTCAAATTCCGCCGAGGTCGACTTTGCCTTTCATGCTTTCAGGGTCGATAAATTAAGTACCAGCTGAGTACTGTGGTCAAAGTAATCGACTTAACTCCTCCCCACCAAACTTCAGGCCTTGTACCTAGAGTAGAAATGATTATTCAGTTTTATTTCATGATTTCCTGCCAATAAAGAGAGCCGGTTTCTAATCTAGATCCAAGGCTCCTCCATTGGAATTTCAATAACATCAACGGGATATTTTTGTACGTATGTGTGCATATGTGCAGATCTGTATATTTTGTTTTATGTATGTATTTTCATGCGAATAGCTGCACGTCTATACATGTTCTTATATAATTAAAGGATAAACTTCCGGAAGTGTTACAAAGTTTTCCAGTTTCAGTGATGGCGTGAATCTATAGTCTTAGAATCAGTTTTCTCCTTTCTGGTTTTGAGATGACAAATTTCTTAAGATTGATATTAAGGTAGTGTGTTACATATCCCACGGCCCCAATAATTACAGGTATAAACCTGACCTTTCAATCTGGATAGAGTAACTACAGATTTCTCAATAATTCAACATAGGTGTTCTCTTTTTCACTGATTTTCAGCTTTATGTTAACATCCGCCGGGCAGCTAATTTCCACAACTGTGCACAGTTTCTCTTCTCTGTCCCAAATCATTATATCAGGTCTGTTGTGCTTACATTTTATTGAGGTCTTCACTGGGACATTCCACCAGTAATCCTTTTTATTATGAGTGGCTATGATTTCTACCATATTGTTGGTTCTTACTTCTTTGTCCTCGGAGATATCTTTCCAACGGATCTCATTATACAGTGTCCTAGCTACAACATCATGACATTTTTGGACAACTGCTGGTGATGTGGGTGATGTCTTCGGTGTTAACTCCACAAAGTCTGCATCAGTTGTCACATTGTGCTGTTTTACATACATACTTACATATGTATGTATGTATGTATGTATGTAGTATGTATGTATGTATGTATGTATGTATGTATGTATGCATGCATGCATGCATGTATGTATGTATGTACGTACGTACGTATGTATGTATGTATGTATGTATGTATGTATGTATGTATGTATGTATGTATGTATGTATGTATGTATGTGTGTGTGTGTATGTACAACGTACGTATATATGTATCTAGGTATCTATATTGTGATCTATAGATGACTTCGTTCTACTGTTATAGATAGAGAGATAATTTTCACCAATTGAGGCAGAAATTAAAGGATATATAGACTTATAAAGGCCAGTTGAAATGTGTGAGAAAGAAAATACTAAGGGAGACCTAGCGTCTGTTATGATGAACAAGTATCGTCTGCTTTCAATGAATTCAATTCCATGGATCGCCAGCTGCAGTCTTTCTTGTGCTCTCCTCATACATTGATACATTCACTCCATTTTAAACCTGTCCAAATATTCATATTAACCACATAATTTTTGGTGTTCATCTTTTAGCGTCTTTCTAAAACATTTTTCTAATTAAGTGTCCAAAATACCTTCGTTTCCTCTCTTCTTTCCTTTTTCACTAGTTTTTAATGCTTCACTATAGGCTTTGTATTCTGTCCCTGATATTTTAAAAATTCTCTATTCCCACATCTCAAAGACTAGTGTTCCATTCGATAAGACTTTCGTTAATATCCATGTTACAACTCCATATTGTAGAATGGACCATATACCACATTTTAATAATTTTTTCTGGTTTCAATATTAATGCTTCTTGATGCCAATACCTATGATATTTTTTTTTTCAAATCATTTTCTATCTTTGTGAATCTTTCTTTTGATCACTGTTCCACATTTACCATTTCCTGATTCCATATATCCTACACATATCATCTTTGGAGTTATTTCAAAAGGTTTTCCTTCAATTGGAATATTTCGTTTCTGCTCGACGCTCATCACCAATGACTTTGTTTCCTTTACATCCAAAACCGTTCTATTATACAGTTCTTTCTCATTGACGTCTTTTACAAGGATCTGTAGATTGCTCAGCCTGCTAGATCTAGCAGCCAATCACCCTTCTAATGTCGTTAGAAAGGGAACTGATTGGGGCAAGCATGCTCTACTATAACTTCGGGCCGACCAAAACCTTCTGAATGGATTTCGGGGACGGAAAAATGAAAACAGCCCGTCGTATAGATCTGTGTGTGTGTGTGTGTGTGTGTGTGTGTGTGTGGTGTGTGTGTGTGTGTGTGTGTGTGTGTGTGTGTAGTTTCATGTTTTTTTGTGTCTGTGTTTGTCTCCATTACCGCTTGACGAATGGTGTCTGCATGTTTACGTTTCCGTAACTGAACTGCTCAGCAAAAAGAGATCGATAGAATAAGTACAATATAAAAGAAAAGACCGGGGCCAAAATCGAAATGCCCTTCTAAATTAAATACGAAATGATCAATGCAGCAATTACATTTATAAGTCCTCAACAGATTTATTCAGAAGACCTGTTCGTGTTTGCGTATCCCTAAGTATAATAGAATTCCCCTTCAGACAGATGATAACATTCATAACAAACCTTTCACCAGGCCATTGCTATTTACTTCGTTTTATGTAACTCGTTGAACGCCAATCACCCCTACAGAATTAACTTGTACCTGTTGAGAAACAAGGGACGTAACACAGGAAAATCTACACTCTCCTGTTTGCAAATTATTTTATGATTTACCAACCAACCTATATACTACTTCGCATGCCTGATATGTGTATATTCAATCTTTTTAGTTCGTTAGGACATGCATGAAGAACATGTTTGAGTATTTCTCAACATATGAAATTATTAGTAGCGCTTTAATACACGTATTGTGTCCTTTAAATAAATAATATCTCTCAACAGATCGAGTACTTTTTTTGTCGAATTTCTATCACGGAATAGTACGTTATATATATATGTGTAAAAGTAAAAAAATATATACAAACTGGGACAAGAACGGGAAACATTTAGAAGACGACACAAAAAACACGGACGGGACATTCGAAGCCCTCAATCATCAGTCAAGGACCGGATCATCTTCGCAATTTCGGCTGATTAATCTTGAGATTGCTCCGATCTGGGCAACCCCCAAGGGAAATCTAAGCCAAGCGCATTAGATTCCTTGGAAGAAAGCCTCGAATGTATACAACACAGGGACGGAAAACGGACGATGTTACACGAATAAGAATACAAAATACGTAAAAATATATATATATATATCGTTTATAGAAAACATAAATCCGTAGAGCAGTAAATATTATAATGGGGAAGGCCGGTTTATGGGATTACCCTGGGTAATCCCATAAACCACCCCTCCCCATTAAAAATAAAAATATATATGTAATTGTATATGTATATGTATGTATGTATTTTCAGCTGGTGAGCAGCGGCCATGCTTGGGCACCGCCATTAGCTTTACTACACTTTCATTACTTGAAAACCTCCTCTAATATGTGACATTTGTTGGATGAGGAGTTTGATGGTGCTGCCCTCATCTGTGTTTCCTGCCGTGGGGTAAGCTCATTCGGAACTCTTTGATGAGAGGAGACCCAATTTTGCCTTGAAGACACCTACATTCACCCATGCAGGTCTCTCAGGCATTTTGGCAGGATTTTGAAGAACTGTGGGCCCTT
This sequence comes from Octopus sinensis, assembly GCF_006345805.1. Classification (NCBI taxonomy): domain Eukaryota; kingdom Metazoa; phylum Mollusca; class Cephalopoda; order Octopoda; family Octopodidae; genus Octopus; species Octopus sinensis. The sequence continues at coordinate 3,938 of NW_021828513.1, forward strand.
GTAACCTAAACTGTTGCAGTATCTGGTCCTGTATTTTGATGGCGATATTGGGATCTTTGGCAATATGCAGTTCGGCCGTTTGTGTAACTTTCAATGCCAAAGTTTGGTACACCCACGATCTTCAAGGCTCAGGTCGCCTCTATGAAATTGTTTCAACCATTTCCGGACTGACCATTCACTGGTCATTTCCTTCCAGGATTTTCCAGATTTATATCACTGCCTATCTTTCCCGCCTTCGTTCTAGGGAGTCGGGTCTTAACCTTTTTTCAACCTTTCCAGGTATCTGACAAGTTTCATTGAGTCGATCTTCGCTGGACTGCATCCCGTTCCGTCGATAATTGTACACCATGTTGTGACCATATTCAGGAGCAGAAGTCTAAGCGGCTGAGGACATATGCCCGACACAGGACCACCGTGGTTTCCTGTACTCTTGTTTATATGTGTGTGTGAGCGTGCGTGTATACACTTACATATATATATAAACACATGTGTGCATATATATATATATGTACTTACACGCACACATACATACACACAATACACGCATACATAGATCTGTTATCTTTTACTTGTTTCAGACATTGGACTGCGGCCATGCTGGGGCACCATCTTGAAAGTACTTTTTTAAGCGTGGTACCTATTTATATAGGTCTTTTCCCTAGAATTCTCATCTTATGGGGATGTAAACAAACCAACACCGGTTGTCAAACGCTAGTGAGGGAACAAACACAAATGCAAACACATATCTATCTATCTATCTTTCTATCTATTTATCTATCTCTTTTCTTTTTCTCTTTTTACTTGTTTCAGTCATTTGACTGCGGCCATGCTGGAGCACCACCTTTAATCGATCAACTCGACCCCGGGACTTATTCTTTTGTAAGCCCAGTACTTATTCTATCGGTCTCTTTTGCCGAACTGCTAAGTGACGGGAACGTAAACACAATAGCATCGGTTGTCAAGCAATGCTAGGGGAACAAACACACACACATACATATATATATACATATATACGACAGGCTTCTTTCAGTTTCCGTCTAACAAATCCACAAGGCATTGGTCGGCCCGGGGCTATAGCAGAAGACACTTGCCCAAGATGCACGCAGTGGGACTGAACCCGGAACCATGTGGTTGGTTAGCAAGTTACTTACCATACAGCCACTCCTGCGCCTATATATATAATTATATATATATTATATATATATATTATATATATATATATTATATAATATATATATATATTTAATATTTATATGTATATATATATAATATATATTATTATATATTGTGTGTGTTGTGTGTGTGTGTGTGTGTGTTGTGTATGTGTGTCGAAGTAAATAACTATTCCAAAGCAATTATTTCATATTCGCTAACTTTATAAAATTCTTAGGACGTAACAGTGTGTGTGTGTGTGTGTGTGTGTGTGTGTGTGTGTGTGTGTGTGTGTGTGTGTGTATGAGGATATCATTGCCCTCTTGCGTCGTTTCACAAAAAATATAGTGAGCCCCACCCCGCTAAATATCAACCGTTCCTTCAGAACAGTTCTGTAAATACGAACCTAATACGATAACCATTGTCGATCGCGGCAGAGGGAGGATTGTATAAATGACAGGTGTTTAGTGAAAGTTCAGTGCTGGGAAACAAAGCTGGAAGTAATGTCATATGAAAAGTTCACCACGATTGCATCAAGTTCGCCCCATGAATGACGAAATTCTATGCTAATACATCAATCGATGTGAGTGATAGGATATCCCTGAGTTTAAAACACCTAATATTAGATTCTGGTCATTATTAGCTTACATAAAAATATCGATAAACGATTATGAAGCGATTTGTCTCCCCAGTGGAATAAATGGAATCACGCATCAAAAGTCTGTATTTTCTGCTTTACAATTTGTAATCATTCATTATTTGACGGGTGAATAGCTGCACTGGCTTCGGAAGAGGAAATGGAGACTGTGGCAATCACACACTTTTCCCAAGGACATTATTTCGTATAAGTGAAGTTGAAAAGCTACAATTTGATAATTGAAACCAATTGCTAAAGCCAGTCCAGTGGAAAGCAACATAACCGCATCCTCCGACTACAATACCCCGCTCACACTACTACAGATCCACCGGTTGATCAGAACCATACAAGAAGACACGGGGCAGGGAGCTGGGTGACTTTCAACAGAGAAGTCGAAACAGTCAAGTCAGGTCAAGACTGGGAGAACACAAAATAATTAAAAAAATTAAAATGGATGAGTACACCGAAGCTGGAATCGGTTGAAATTGAGAATAGGTTCTGGGAGGTGAAAGGGTAATCTGTCTTTGGCAAACACTAGGTACAATTCCGAACGCTTCTTCATGCTTACATATTAGACCAAAGTCTAAGAACATCTCTCTCTCTCTCTCTCTCTCTCTCTTTTACTCTTTTACTTGTTTCAGTCATTTGACTGCGGCCATGCTGGAGCACCGCCTTTAATCGAGCAACTCGACCCCGGGACTTATTCTTTTGTAAGCCCAGTACTTATTCTATCGGTCTCTTTCGCCGAACCGCTAGGTAACGGGGACATAAACACACCAGCATCTGTTGTCAAGCAATGCTAGGGGGACAAAACACAGATACACAAACACATACACATACATATATATATATATATATATATATATATATATAGTATATATATATATATTATATATACGACAGGCTTCTTTCAGTTTCCGTCTACGAAATCCACTCACAAGGCTTTGGTCGGCCCGAGGCTATAGCAGAAGACACTTGCCCAAGGTGCCACGTAGTGGGACTGAACCCGGAACCATGTGGTTGGTAAACAAGCTACTTACCACACAGCCACTCCTGCGCCTATATAATATTTAAAGGACTAATATTTAAAGGAAACTAATGTCTAGAGTCTTATTAGACGAATGACTTATGAGATGTTAGACTAATGTTTAATGAAATGTTTGACTAATGCCTAATGACATATTAGGCTAATGTCTAATGACATGTTTTACTAGTATTTAATGTCTCTTGATAATCTTTTCTACTCTATGCACAAGGCCTGAAATTTTTTTTGGTGGAGGGGGGACAATCGATTACATCGACTCCAGTGCGTAACTGGTACTTAATTTATCGACTCCGAAAGGATGAAAGGTAAAGTCGACCTCGGCGGAATTTGAACTCAGAACGTAGCGGCAGGCGAAATACCTATTTCTTTACTACCCACAAGGGGCTAAACACAGAGAGGACAAACAAGGGCAAACAAACGGATTAAGTCGATTATATCAACGCCAATGCGTAACTGGTACTTATTTAATCGACCCCGAAAGGATGAAAGGTAAAGTCGACCCCGGTGGATTTTGAACTCAGAACGTAACGGCAGACGAACTACGGCTACGCATTTCGCCCGACGTGCTAACGGTTCTGCCAGCTGGCCGCCTTAGTCTCTTGATAACTCTATGAAACTAAATTACTTTAACCTTCGACATGTTTTGCCAGTTTACGAAACTGAGCTGAAATGGACTTCCTGTAACGCATGCGTAACGATATACAGTAACCGGCCAGAGTTAACTGAAGCATACCCACACATATGTGCCTCAGTGATTTTTTTTCCTTATAACTTTCAGAAACATTCTTTTTTTTCTTTTACTTGTTACAGTCATTTGACAGTAGTTATGCTAGAGCACCGCCTTTAATCTAGCAAATCGACCCCAGGACTTATTCTTTGTAAGCCTAGTACTTTTTCTATCGGTCTCTTTTCCCGAACCGCTAAGTTATAGCGACGTAAACACACCAACATCGGTTGACAATCAATGGTGGGGAGGGGGACAAACACAAACATACAAACACATACATATATATATCAGGTTGAACAAAAAGTAAGCAACGTTTTGAACCATGAAGAATTTGTATTTTTGCAGAGTTTTGAATTTTTTTAAACATTTTTTTATTTTTGGAAATTGTCTGATAACACAGACATAGACTTGCCCAAATGCATCAATAAATTAACATTGGTAATTTTTTTTATTTTTGCATCTGAAATGGAATTGTCAAAGCGCAATATTCGAATAATTTTGCTGTTCAACTTCAAAAAAGGATGTAAAGCAGCTGAAACTGTTCGCGATATCAACAAAACTTTTGGTGAGGAAATGACGAGTGAGTGGTCAGTCCGGAAATGGTTGAAACAATTTCATAGTGGCGACCTGAGCCTTGAAGATCG
>NW_021828514.1:0-8227 GCF_006345805.1 Octopus sinensis
GGGTCTGTATTGCCTGTGAAACTTTTGTATCGTCTGCATACTTGTGATCGTGCCTCTGCGTGGCTGAGGGCAATGTCTGAGAGGGCCATTATGAACAGTAGTGGTCCCAGAACAGTGCCCTGCGGAACACCGCTCACTATTTGTGTGTTAATGGAGGTGGCGGCCCCATTGGCTACTACCACCTGACTTCTATCCTTCAGAAGTCATGAAGCCATTCTCCCAGTTTTCCAACTATGTTGAGATCACGCAGTTTGTGACATATCATTCCATGATCGACTTTATCAAAGCCTTTGCAAAGTCGAGATATATCACTTCCACATTTGAGTGGTTGAGCAGCCGTTTCAGCACCCAGTCATAGTGTTGTAGGCGCTGAGTTACAGCTTCTCCCTGTACATATACATATATATATATATATATATATATATATATATATATATATTATATATATATATATAAATATTACATATATATATATATATATATATATATATATTATATATATATGTCATATATAATATATATATATTATATATATATATATACAATATATATATATAATATATATACATATACATAATATATATACATATACATATATATATATATATAATATATATATATATATATATATATTATACCTATATATATATATAATGTAATATATATTATATATATATATATATCATATATAAATATAAATATATATATATTATTATATATACATATACCATGCCACACATACATACTCACATACATCAACACACATGGAGGCACACACTCGCATACAGCATACAGAAACCTTCTCATTATGGCTATACCATAACCTGGAGGAACACATATTTCAGCAAGCCATACAGATATGTAAAATTAAACGCATACAGCCATACAATACCCTTTCATGTGTTAGTCTTCCATTTTGATTATGCTCAATAGACCTGAATTGGCCTCAGTTTTTATCACCTATCTTCTAGATATCGTTAACGGCAAACATGTTATAGGTTCAGGTATTTACGGGTTTGGGGTTTCAGGATGTGTACTTGCATGCGTGTGCGTGTGTGTATTTGAGTATGTGTATGTGGTGTGTGGTGTGTGTGTGTGTGTGTGCATTTGTGTGTGTATACGTGTAAAGTCAGCGATATTTACTTGAGATATCTGAGGAGCATATATTTCCGGGGATTTTACTGTTGTAGAACGATAACACGCATACACTTTATACGCATATACATACATATATGTGTATACACCCATATATATCGATATGTATATACATACGCACACTCATATAACGCTATAAGATAGATAGATAGATAGATAGATTGATAGATAGATAGATAGATAGATAGATAGATAGATAGATGCATGAATAAATGTATACACGTTTCTACGCATATGTATATATACATATATATATATATATATATATATATATATAGATATATACCTACATATATACCTACATACAGTTTCACACACTCAAACACACGCGCGCGCACGCACGCACTCTCTCTTTCACGCACGCACGCAGACATACACACACACACACACACATACACACGTCCAGGAAAAAATGATGATCGATAAGGATGCTGTTTTTGAGATAATTCAATGGTTAGAGCATCGGGCTCACAATCATATCATGGTGAGATCGAATCCCGCACTGGCGTTCTGTCAAATGTAGAAACAATTTAATTTTGAAACAATAATTAGAAATATGTTATATTTGAAATAACAATTAGAAATAATTTATGTTTCAAATACTGATAAAATAATTTTGATAAATTCTTCCTAAGTTTCAAAATTTCTTGAAACCAAAGCAGTGTCGCAAAGGTTAATGATATTAGATCAAGCATAGTTCAAGAAAGAGCGCGTAGCACCTAGGGTGTCATCAGGCATTCACAGCGCGCTTGCCAATCGGACATTGCGGCCACCCACCATGGTGTTCTACAGACGATAAGTGGCGGGCAAGAGCAACGACTTTCTTGCAGAAGCCCTGGGAACACTAGGCGTTAATGAAAACATATAGTTGGTCTTTAGAAGGCCCATGGAAAACTTAATGAAATCTTTGACCTGACTCTGCTATCGGAGGCATCGCTGGTCTGAGACAAACACTACAGGCATAGTAGTGCCGTCAGCCATGTTTGCCCGAGGTGCGTGGAGAATGACGAAAGAGTTTTGCAAGCACTTGATCCTTGGAGTTAAGTCAATCACCTACTTTCACGTGTAGAACGGGTCAGGCTATAGGCCGACACAACCTTGAAAATCGCCCCTAAACAACTTTCCTTCTCTTAGGGAATTTCATTGTTTATGATTTTATTCTTAATGTTTTTTTATGTAAAGTCCCTTGTTCATTCTTTCTGTATCCTTTGGTGAATGGCCCTTGTGTCCTTATAAAGAATTATTATTATTATTATTATTATTGAGTGAGAGAGCAGTGCATGCCATCAAAGTGACACTGGGGTAAAATATACGAAGCCCAATATACCCATCATGACTACCCGTCTGATAAGGGTACACCAGGCACATGCATCACAACCATATGTGCGCGACATGGTGATCTCATATCAAGATAAACAGCACATGACCTTGCAGGTGGGGCCCAGTTAGAATTTTCTTCAGGTTGAGTAGCCCATCCCGCTCAAAAGGTCAATGAATAAGGTTGTTTAAGGATGTTGAAAGAACCACCCTGTTTCCAAGGTGAATTATTCAAACCCCAAAGAATCCCTCTAACACATGGCTATGATGCTCCCCCACTACTTCTGCTCGTGATCAGAGATGCACATATCGTCAGCCACTAAGGGACATGCTCAACTGGTTAAGGCAAACAACTGACAAGCAAATCTGTGATTGAGCAGAATATTTGCTGTAGCCCATCTTTTATACCAAACAAAACAAAAACAATGTACATGATAACACTTCCAATCAGTTAAGATCAGAAGCCATGAGAGCCACTGCCTGGTACTGCATCAGGGCATTTATTATTATTATTATTATTATTATTATTATTTTATTATTATTATTATTATTATTATTATTTTATCAGTGAGTGAGAGAGTAGTGCGTGCCATCAAAGTGACACTAGGATAAATTATACGAACCCCAGTATGCCCATCATGCGTCACTACCATATGTGGGCAACATGGTGATCACGACATGGTGAAGAAAAGCCATGAGAGCCACTGCCTAGTACTGCATCAGGGCATTTATTATTATTATTATTATATTATCATTATTATTATTATTATTATTATTATTATTATTGCTAATATTTTTATTAGGTGGTTGCGCATAAATGTCACAAGTATTTGATCTGATCTGAAATCAATACGACTCATTGAACCACCATATTTATTAGTTCAGTTTTCAACTATAAGTTGATCCGTGTTTCAACTCAGCACCCTAAAAATATGTCAAATATCTATGTATCGTATATCAGATTAGCGGCGCCAGTATTTTATCAACGGGCTGACACAAGAAAAATACATATATATGTGGAAGTGTATGTGTATGTTCTAACTATGTTGTGCGTGTGTGTGTGTGCGTGTGTATGTGTGTGTATGTGAGAGAGAGAAAGAGTTGGAGTGTGTGTGTTGCACGCGTGCGTGTGTCTGTGTTCGTAGGTGTGAGTACACAAATAAATTTTAGATAAATTGTAAGGGCCCTGTGTCCACTAAAAGTTATCGAAGGGTTTCTGATGATACAAGATCTCATGAATTATGAGTTTAGAATTTGATACTGTGGTGGGTCACAGCGGGCTTTGGTGTGGTTTACACATTCTTCAACCCCATAAAGGTTCAGGCAAACGGGAGACATTCTACATAGTCGCTCGAACTACAAAAAAAATCATTGCTAAGTTACCACACAACCACTCCTACGCCTATGTTGAATAAAGTCATAATTAACTGATCCTCCTGTATTTTCTTTTTGCCAAAGACAGGAACATTTTAGCACCCCTTATGTGTGTGTATGTGTGTGTGTGTGTGTGTGTTTGTCCTTAGCTACTGCTTGAAATCTGGTGTCGGTTTATTTATATCCCCCTAAATTAGCAGTTCAGCAAAGGGACAGATGTAATATGTTTCAGGCATAGAAGAGACAAAAAAAAAAAAAAACGTACAGGGATCGTAACCCTCAAATCGCACACACGCATTCACATACATATATTCTTCTCATATTATATTCAACAAGAGCACTCAGAGTGCGCAAACGTCCGCCAAGGCAACACCAACGTCCTCTCAACGATTTGGCAGAGTTGATTTTTAAAATGAGAATATCTGAAATAAACTCAACTGCTATCACAAACGAGAATACTAAAAATGAGCCCGACCCCTCTAAAAAACTAAGTAAAGAAAAAAAACAGGGAAAGCAATCCAGAATCTATGTGTGGTACCAGATCGTGCCAGTCACAAGGCCAGACATCCCTGAAAGTTTCATCCGAATCCATCCTGCGGTTCTTGAGATATCTTGTCCACGGACAAACAAACAAACAAACGCGACAGAAAACAATACCTCCGCCTTCGCGGAGTATATTGTATTTTCCTTCGTGTCTTTTGCTCTACTACAGACATATATCGTAGCCTAAAAATATATCTTTCTACTCAGGGCACAAAGCCCGAAATTTTGGGGGAGGTGAGGCAGTCGATTAGATCGACCCCACTACGCAACTGCTACTTAATTTATCGACCCAGAAAGGATGAACGTAGCCCAGAAATTGTGTAACCAAATCTTGCTGAAATCAGACGAAAAGGAAGGCAGTACTCATGGTTATTTACACATAAAAGAACGTATCCGAGAAAACTAGAAGACCTAGCTCTCAAATGCATGCGATAACGTAGAATACGCTGAAGAATATCAAGTGTCAGGTGTAGTTATTAAACAAAGCAACATACTAAAATATATCACTCAAGTATGTCACGAGGTGAGTGGAACTCTGAATTCAAAGAACCAGAACGAATTCCATATGACATCTAAACCGAAGTTCTTCTAGTTCTAATTCTTCCAATCCAACTTACAGAGTAGTGGCATATTTTATCAATAGGAGATGATAGAAGATAAACAGAATCTGAATTGAGTTTGTATATCTATGTGTGTGTATGGCTACATATATACGACGATCTTCTTTCAGTTTCCATCTTCTGAGTGGATTTGGTCGGTCCGAGGTTATGATAGACAACAGTTGCCCATGGTCTGAACTCTGGAACCATGTGGTTCGAAGCAAACCTCCTACCAAACACCCACGGCTGTTCCCCCCCCTCTCTCTCTCTCTCTCTATATATATATATATATATATATATATCACATATAATCTCAACTCCAAATGCAATAGGGGGCGAAAGAAGTGACGTCCAACTGATAATTAATATGTAGAATTATTACATAAAGGTTAAAAATATTGTTTGTTTTATATTGAGAAAGTAAATAAAAAATGCTGTGAAAGAGCCGGCAAACAGCTGGGAACCGGAAATTGCAAATGGCGCTATATTGAGAACATCGTAAAACCGGAAACTGACGACTGGATTGATGCCCAAATATGACCAGGTAATCGTTTAATATAAATCTGTTTATGATGACTCATTTATGACAAATAATATTGATAATAATAATCATCATGCTATTGTACTATATGCGAATGGGGGAGTATATACGCAACTTCATATGTTGTGTTTCTGTGTATACACATAGGTATGTTATATATATATATATATATATGTAGGCGCAGGTATCCCTCAGTTGTAGGAAGGTGAAAATTTTGTTTCCCAACAATATTGTTCCCAGTTCAGTCTCATTGTGTGGCGCCTTAGGCAAGTGTTTTCTCCAATAGCCCAGGCCAACCAAGGCCTTGTAAGGGGATTTCGATTGACGAAGCTCGTCGAATACATACATACGTATGTACGTACATATGAGATTTTTATGCAAATAAATTAACACACTTCGGTGTATGATTCGAGAGTTCAACCGTCATACCAACTCAAGCACATATTACAAACACCGGGAACTCTCGACTAAAAAGTCTTGTCACTTTATTAGCAACCGGTTTGAACTCTCCAAGAACTTAAATAAAACATACATGCAAACATACATATAAATAAGTTGGACATCTGTAAGAAAAACTGCCTTAAACCAGACGCCGAATGAAGGGAAGAATGTTAACAACAAGCATTATATGCAATCACCAGAACAAACATAAACTAACTACAAAATTTCTGTCTCATTTTCAGCCTTCCTTTCTGCAACCGAAACAATGTCTCACTATTACTCTTTACAAATTTCTACGTACTATGGCGAAACAGGTTCACAGGAAATTTTAAATCCATACATTGCGCGGGCCCTTTCTGTTTCAAGGCTTTTAGTGGCCATAATGAGTCCAACAGATTTGTGGAGCAAGTTAAAGTCTCATACAGACAATCATTTACGGAATGTGCATGATAAAACTATTGATCAATAAATACGTATTGTTTTTAAAAATAATACGCATAAAGGCGCAGGAGTGGCTGTGTGGTAAGTAGCTTGCTAACCCCCCACATCGTTCCGGGTTCAGTCCCACTGCGTGGCATCTTGGGCAAGTGTCTTCTGCTATAGCCCCGGGCCGACCAATGCCTTGTAAGTGGATTTGGTAGACGGAAACTGAAAGAAGCCTGTCGTATATATGTATATATATATATATAAGTGTGTGTGTATATGTTTGTGTGTCTGTGTTTGTCCCCCTATAATTGCTTGACAACCGATGCTGGTGTGTTTACATCCCCGTCACTTAGCGGTTCGGCAAAAGAGACCGATAGTATAAGTACTGGGCTTACAAAGAATAAGTCCCGGGGTCGATTTGCTCGACTAAAGGCGGTGCTCCAGCATGGCCGCAGTCAAATGACTGAAACAAGTAAAAGAGTAAAAGAGAGAGTAAAGAGTATAAAAATACTTGTGGCAATATGGTGCGGTTTAAGAAAGGTGTTTGACTGTATTTCGTATACCATGGTTCCTGTAACCACTGTATATGTCAAAAATACATGTTTCTCTATTCACCTCCATACAAATGCTTAAACCCAATGCGGTCAGCCGTAAACACTTGTAATTTTGTAACTGAAAGCATGACGATTGTCAAATTTTATAATTCTCTGCGTAAGGCTTTGTCCAGACAATATATTTACGCTTGTTTATTTTAGCACGAAATCCAGTTATCGCCCCCAAAAGAATAAAAAAAGAATACAGTGTTAGAGTGACCTAAAAGAAGCGACCACAACCTCAAGAAAACGAATGAAACTTATGTATAACGAGCAAAACGCCCCTTGTCCAATGGACGGTGCTGAGTTGTCAAACATTTAAACCAAAATTTCTCAAAACAACTTGTCCGACCGTCCCATAGGCCTCCCCTTTGAGAAACACTGATTTAATCTAAATTTGAGACGCCAGCAAAAGAAGAAATAAAGATAGACTTTTTTTCTATTCCAAAGACAAACGATTTTATTGACACAAATATGCAACCGAAGAGTTTAAAGTACCAGATAATGATAGGCGCTTTTGACTGGGAGAACACAAACATGGTTTAAACAGTAAGGTGGCCAGGAAAGACATGTGCCTTTAAACAGTACAAAAACACAAAAAATGGAAGTGTAGTTATGTACAGGTTGACGGAAGAAAGCAGGACAAAAACGGCTTTATTATCGCATTCTCACCTGGAATCGATTTTGTAATTTTTTCAAGACTTATACACGCCTTGATATCATATAAAACAAATTGAAAATCGGATGGAGGATGCCCGAGATCCTAGAAGACACATACACAGGTAGACAAAAAGGATTTTATATAATAGATTTCTTTACGTTCTTAAGGTGTAGACTAAAACCTTTCCTCAGTTCCGATAAAGAGATAGCTTTAATAAGAAACATCTACATATTATATAAATGAAGTAACTGTCTGAAGTAGCTGTTCACCCTTAACAGCCGAAGGCTGTAAAATATTCACATTTCTACATCGACGTCCTCTGTATTTCTCTTGTTCGTACAATGGTTGCTACATATAGACTAATATATTTATAGTGTATCATACAAGCTCAGAATCATTCTTTACAAAAAAAAAAAACTAAATCACATGACAGTAAGCGTATATGTCAATTAAAGAAAAACAAAAAAAAATTACTAAAAATGGTATACTTATTATTTTCCAAAAAATAAGAAAAGAAAACAGAAACGATTCAATATTGAAGTAATTAGTAATTAATAAATGTTTAATTGTCTAATCA
>NW_021828515.1:0-8156 GCF_006345805.1 Octopus sinensis
ATGTATATATGGATATATATGGGTATTTCTGGATATATATATATGAGCATATATATATATGGATATATACATACATACATGTGTGTAAGTACATATACACACGCACACATGAATTGCATAAATATAACGAGCGAGAGAGAGAGAGAGAGAGAGAGAGAGAGGGAGAGGAGAATAAAATGAGAGAGAGAGGGAGAGGAGAATAAAATGAGAGGGAGGGAGAAGGCGAAGGTAAGAGTGTGAGAGAAACAGAATGTGCGATGCATCTATATACGCGCATGTATATTATATATATATATATATATCTATACATATACATAAATACATACATACATATATATATAATTATATACATATACATACATACATACATACATACATACATATATATATATATATATATATATATATATATATACGCGCTCGTGTATGCTTTTATAAAGGAAGAAAAAGACAAAAAGATGGGGAGGAGATTGTTAATGAGAATACAAATCTTGAATTAAGCCCTCCGGTGGGAATTAATAGTTGGTTTCCGGTGTGAAATCTCCTAAATTAATGACTACATACATCACTAGATTTTCATCAGTGCTGGTTTTCGCGTCTTACCATTTCCACCCCTCCCCTCCCCACTATATTCTGCAAATTCTTCGCTTTTCTGTTCCTTTTTTATTCCAACCATCTTTACTCACTCCACAAATATACATATACATGTGTGTGTGTATGTGTGTATCTCTCTCTCTCTCTCAATATATATATATATATATATAAACACACACTCATATATATGTATGTATTTATAATCACATATATATATAAGTGCATATTTATATATATATATATATATGTACATATTTATAAATATACGTATATATGTATGTGTGCATGTATATATATATATATATATATACTCGCATCCTTATCAATCTATTAAAAAGACATATATTTAAATACAGTGAATTGGAAAACCTCAATCAACAGATTAGCCAAGCAATTAGTAAATAAAATCTCCCTGTGGGGTGTCTTTAAAATTTGAAAGCCGCAAACAAGTTAGTTAATTACAATATGTCGATCGAAATTTTGGCACAATATAGACAATGAAAATTGAAGTGGAGCGGGAGTTTTTATTTGCTAATCACTTAGATAATTGTAGTTTTTCACTTCACATTTATGAAACTGTAACGGTTTGCTGTAAAGCAACATCCATACATATCGGCTTGCATTGGTCTATTTAAAAAAAAAATGTTTTCTTTAGCCCCAGGTCTCAGGAAACCCGTTATTCGTTATCTATCATCACAGCATGGACGCCGATCTGTTGCATAGTTCAAGACCAGTATTTGTTTTTTGTTAGGGGAAGGGACAAAGAGATTACATCAACCCTGGTACTTTATTTTATTGATTGGTACTTTATTTTATCGCCTCCAAAGTGATGAAAGGGCGAAGTTGGCCTCGGTAGGATTTGAACTAAGAATGTAACAAGCAGGAGGAAATGCCGAGGTATTAACAATTCCGCCGGGTCGCCACTTTGCAGTGTCTATCTTTTATCTTTTACTTGTTTTTCAGCCTTTGAAGAAGTTTTAGCCGACGGAATCGATCCCGGTACTTATTTTTTAAAAGTCTGACACTTATCCTCTTGATCTCCTAGGCCGAACCGCTAGTATATATATATATATTCTAGCTGACGTACCCGGTAATTACCGGGAAAGCGGGGCTTATCCCTTGGTTCCGTTCTTATAATTGTTTCGCTAATCCAATAACAACAACACAAAGTATATAACTCTTAAAATGGTTTTTGTGCATTTACAGAGAATACTGAACTGTCTTACACAGGATCTTGTTCTTAGGAATTCCCAATAAGTTATGAATACCCAAATTGTGAAGTCAGTTATGTAATAACATGAGATTAGTTACTCGATAATAAGAATTCAAATAAAGTAGCCCGACAAGAGCTTTAATGCGTTCCCAGAGTATATAGAACATGGGAGGAAATACTAATAAGGTATATATACCAAAATCCTGAAGCATGTTACGTAATAACAGACTAATCAGATATGAGTTAATAACAAATATGAGATGATAACATTTCAAAGTAAAGGACTTTTGTGCGTTCACAGAGAATATTACCTTCAGGGGCGCTAGTGTTGGTATATTCGTGAATAAATCACTAACTGAAATGAGTGGATCTATTGCTTTCGAAAATACTATTTACTTCTTTAAGAGTTGTACTGGATAAACTACGAAAATAACTAAAATACTAAGAAATAATCATACTCAATTTCATTTTTACCAAATGATTTAGGAAAATGAATGGGTTATTTCCCTTAGCTATATATAAAGATGCCTTCCATTTTAAAAATAAGATATATTAGACATACGTAAGGATCCCTTCCAGGAGCCCTATTATCAACTTTATTTCAACAATTTTAGCATGCCATGTGGTTTCCAGACATGAGTTCTACTCACGTGTCAAATTTCATCAAAATCGATAAAACGATGTAGGAGGAGTTAGCTAACAACTCCAAAAACACACGTATCACCCGGTCTGAGATTCGAACCCTTGATCCCTCGTCCGCGAGTCCACTGCTCTAACCACTTGGCCATGTGCCTTCACCACAACACCACACGCCGCCACACACCCAGCACACACACGCACACACAGACACAACACAGACACACACACACACCCACACACACACACCACACACAAACACACACACCACCGACCACCACCGCCCCATACACACATATATAGTCTGCAATAGAAAACAAAACAAAAAATAAAAAGCCCCTCATGTTTTGCACCAATGCTTCTTTCTGAATCACAGAAGAGAGTAGTGATGACCACTGCCTTGTAGACACTGGACTTGGACAGGTGCAGCAGTGTACATTTCAGCCATATACGTCGCTGCAGAAGGACGTGTTGGCTTGGTCAATGCGTTTATCATCGTACTTTTCACAGACTGTATTATTATAAATGGCGCTCGTCAGGCAGGTTAACCATTAGAATGGGTTGAGGTATTGTCTTTCGATGGTGATATGCAGTTGTTGGTATGTTGTATATTATATGGAGTGAAAATTAAAAAAAAAAAACGTGGTAATTGAAAATACCTGAGAGCAAAAATGTTGCTATATTTGATTACAAGAAAAATGCTAAATTTCCGCTGAGATCTACCGAGGGCATTTACTTTTTCAAGCACCCTAAACTCCGAAAATGGGGAATTTTTATCAAGTGCTTTTTTTTTTGCAACAGCGGAGTTTGGAGGTTTGGGGGAGTAAATGCCCTTGAATGATCCAAACGAAAACTTAGTATTTTTCTAGTAATAATATATACTAAGAAGGTGGCGAGACTGGCAGAAACGTTAGCACGCCGGGCGAAATGCTTAGCGGTATTTCGTCTGTCTTTACGTTCTGAGTTCAAATTCTGTCGAGGTCGACTTTGCCTTTCGTCCTTTCTGGGTCAATAAATTAAGTACCAGTTACGCACTGGGGTCGATGTAATCGACTTAATCCGTTTGTCTGTCCTTGTTTGTCCCCTCTGTGTTTAGCATTTTGTGGGTAGTAAAGAAATAGGTATTTCGTCTGTCTTTATGTTCCGAGTCGACTTTGCCTTTCATCCTTTCAGGAGTCGATAATTTAAGTACCAGTTGCGTACTGGGGTCGAACTTCTCGACTGGTCCCTCCCCCAAAATTTCGAGCCTTGTGCCTAGAATAGAGAAAAAAAAAATGATTTTAAGGTGGCGAGCTGGCAGATACATTAACACACCGCACGAAATGCTTAGCGGTATTTTGTCTGTCTTTACGGTCTGAGTTCAAATTCTACAGAGGTCGACTTTGCCCTTCATCCTTTTGTGGTCAATAAATTAAGTACCAGTTGCGTTCTGGGGTCAATTCAATCGACTGGCATCCTCCCCGCAAAATTTCAGGCCTTGTGCCTAGAGTAGAAAAGAATAATGTATAACAAGATATTAGACCTCAACCATTTGCAATTTCTACAATTTATTTTCACTCCACCCTAGCTTACACAATGTATATACCCGCACAAATATACATGCGTGGAGTGAAAATAAAAAATCGAAAATGCCAGAGGCCTAAGTCTTGCTATATATTATTACTACAAAAATGCTAAATTTTCGCTTACTTCAATCAATATGCTCTCTCAAATCCCTCAAACTCCGCGATTGTAAAACGATTTACAAAACGCCCTATTTTTGGAGTTTAGGGGGCTTGAGGTAGTAAATGCTATTGATTGATCTGTGCAAAAATTTTAACACTTTCCTAGTAATCAAATATAGCAATATTTCAGCTCTCGGGCATTTTCAGTTTCTTCAATTTTTTATTTCCCTACACCCTATTATATATGGCGTTTTCCGGAACAGCACTTCAGTTCCTTCAGACTAACGTTGTATGTATGTACGTATGTATGTATGTATGTATGTATGTATGTATGTATGTATGTATGTATGTATGTATGTATGTATGTATGTGTGTATGTATGTAAAGTGGTGCGAAACTATAATGACTTTTCAGAAACCGGCGGATGAAGAAATCTGTTGCAAAAGGTCCGTATATCTTGTTTGTGTCTTTTTTATTCTTTCTTTTATTCTTTTACTTGTTTCAGTCATTTTGACTGTGGCCATGCTGGAGCACCGCCTTTAGTCGAGCAAATCGACCCCGGGATTTATTCTTTTGTAAGCCCAGTACTTATTCTATCGATCTCTTTGGCCGAACCGCTAAGTGACGGGGACGTAAACACACCAGCATCGGTTGTCAAGCAATGACAGGAGGACAAACACAAACATACACATACATATATATATACGACAGGCTTCTTTCAGTTTCCGTCTACCAAATCCACTCACAAGGCATTGGTCGGCCCGGGGCTATAGCGGAAGACACTTGCCCAAGGTGCCACGCAGTGGGACTTTATGTTATCGTCTGTTATCGCTTATGTTCTCTTTGATTAATGTGTATATGCACATATGTATATTCATATGTATATGTACACATATATGTGTATATTGTACGCACCTATATATGTATATATGTGTGTGTGTGTGAGTGTGTGTGTGTGTGTGGGTGTGTGTGTCTGTGTGTGCACGTATATGTATACATACCTATATATATGTAGACGTATATTGTTTTATTTGTTTGTCATTTGACTGCGGCCATGCTGGAACGCCGCCTTTAGTGGAACAATTCAACCTCAGGACTTATTCTTTGTAAGCCTAGTACTTATTCTATCGGTCTCTTTTGCCGAACCGCTACTTACCACGCACCCACTCCTGCGCCTATATGTATATGTATGTGTGTATATATATATATATATATTATATATATATATATATATATATATATATATATATATATATATATATATATATATATATATCTATATATATATATATATATATATATAATTTATATATATATATATCTGTGAACTCATGTGTAATGTGTTCCATTGAAATTAAAAGCATTTATGTAAAAATTTATGAACGCGTATATGTATGTGTGTTTGTGTGTGTGCACACATCTAGAATTTCAATCAATACGCTAATTTACCCCTATTAAAATAAACATACGATTATATAAATATAAACATGTGTGTGTGTGTGTATGTGAACATGTAAGTCTGCATGTTATACATTTATATGAGCGGCGTGTATTCCTCTATGCCATTCAAAGCAGAGCTCCAGCATTACACTGGGCATGAAACGGGTTAATGGAAACATGCATTTATTCCTACATGTATGTGTGTGCAACATGTATATACTGATGTATGGCTAAGTTTCACACACATCTACACACAAGCATTATCTTATGTTTCTCTCTCGCTCTCTTCCTGTGTGTATATATATATATATATATATATATATATATATATACATATTATCTATCTATATATATTATATATATATTATATATATATACATATACATACACACACATGTGTATGTATGTATATGTATATGCATCAATATACGTGTATCAAGAGAGTGACATGCATGCGCGTATGTAGCTGTACATTGACTTAATATATATAATTGTATAATTAGCGAACTTAATTGAAATACACATCTATAATTAAATATTTACGCACACACACAAACATACATGCATTCATATCTTAATGTATATTTGTCCACAGTCACTCTCACGCACACACATATACACACGCTTACATTTATATAGGATCATGTATGCACATACGCGTACAATTTTATATTAGTATGTACATAATGAATATATATATATATATATATATATATATATATTATAGATATATATATATGTGTGTGTGTACGTATATATGCATGTATGTATATATATATATATATATATATATATTACATATATATATGTGTGTGTGTGTATTTGTGTATGTATGTGTGTGTATATGTTTGTGTGTCTGTTTGTATCCCCAACAACACTTGATAACCGATGATGATGTGTTTACGTTCCCACAACTTAACATTTCGGCAAAGCGACAGATAGAATAAATACTAGGCTCACAAAGTCCTGCGGTCGATTTGCTCGAATAAACGCGGTGCTCCAGCATGGCCGCAGTCACATGACCGAAACCAGGAAAAGAATAAAAAAATAAATGATTATATTTATATATAGACATATACATTGGTGTATATATACGCACACATGCTATGTATATGCATAAGTGTGCAAGCATGTATGTTTTTGACTATATCCCTGAATGTGTGTACAAAATCACACACACATCCATTCACATACACACATATACAAACTCTTACACACACATTCTTGTATATGTGTGTGCGAATATATATTAAAACTTGAAATTTGTGTGTACGTGTATACATGTAGACTTCAATATATCTGTGTGTATATATTAATTTATTTATGTATGTCATTTGCCTGTAGTTCTGTCAATCTCTCTCACTCTCTTCATACATATACATACATACATATATATGCATGCATATATATATATATATAATATATACATAATATATATATATATATATATATATATATATATATATATATATATATATATATATATATATATATATATATATATAATATGTATAATATATATATATATTATATATATATATATATGTAATACATAAATACTTAAATGTATGTATTTAATTTCAGATTTATATTTTTATTTTCATATTCACTTATATTTATATGTGTAAATGAATATGCCACAAATATATGTATGCATTTATATATACGCACACACACACATATGTATGTATATACATACATATGTACACATATACATGTATGTATATACATACACACACGCACACGCATATATATATATATATATATATATATATATAATATATATATATATACGCATATATACATACACATATATGTATGTATAGGTATATATATATATATATATTATATACATACGCATATGTATGTGTTAGGTGTAATACAAGACGGAGGGATGGCCATCGATGGCGAGTTTACCTCAGGATGAGATTAAGGGAACCAATTTGAAGATTCAAATGCTATTAAAATTTTAAGCTTAAAACTCGTTGATAAGGTTTCAATCCCTACGGGAATATGTGAGTTATGTTAATGCAAAAAGGAATTGAATGAATGAATGGGTTGTGGTGGTGGTGGTGGTGGTCTGGGTGGGCGTGTCTGTCTGCTAAACCTTGGTTCAATTAGTTGTTGGTTCGTGGCTAATTTGCATAGATTTGCATATGTTCCAATTTGCATGTAACATCTTATCTGCTCTACTATTCCGTTACTATATTCCTGTCATTCTGTTTGCCTATCTGTTTGTCACTGTCTGTCATTTTGGTCATTCCGTCCCTCTGTCTGTCTGTCGTTCTCTCTGTTTCAGTAATTGCAAGTATACCTATAGTTCTTGTTTAGTCCTACCTCAGCCCTCATGGAGCAGACGTATGGTAGTGAAGGCCATTCCGGAGGTAACCATGTTAATTTAAAAAAGAAAAAAAAGTTATAGGACTACAATATCCTGTCCATTTTATCAAACGGTTGAGGAGGTCAATTTGAGAGAGATATGGCTGTTCGCTTTAGCATTTGTGCTAAACCCACAGAAGTTTTCTTGCACGTTCGCTTAAATGCCTATATGTATGTATGTATGTATGTATGTATGTATGTATGTATGTATGTATGTATGTATGTATGTA
>NW_021828516.1:0-8164 GCF_006345805.1 Octopus sinensis
CCACGGGTTATGACCTGACTAGTCTTGCCGGTCTTCGGATGGTGTTTTTATGTGCCACCGACTCAGTGCCAGATGAGGCTGGCGAACGGCCACGATTGGATGGTGTTTGTTGCGTGCCCACAGCACGGAGGCCAGTCGATGCGGTACTGGCTACGGCCACGTTCGGATGGTTTTCTTGTGTGCCACCGGCACTGGTACCACAAGATACAAATTCCATTGATGTCATCTATTTTGATTTGATTTGATTTGATTTTCACTTGCCTCAACAGGTCTTCACAGGTCTTCACAAGTGTCACAAGAAGGAGGAAGGTATGCACAGGTGGACTGACTACGTCCCAAGTAGGGCCACGGTTATGGCCTGACTAGTCTTTGCCGGGTCTTCGGTTGGTGTTTTTATGTGCCACCGACACAGGTGCCAGATGAGGCTGGCGGACGGCCACGATCGGATGGTGTTTGTTACGTGCCACATCACAGAGGCCAGTCGATGCGGTACTGGCTACGGCCACGTTCGGATGGTTTTCTTGTGTGCCACCGGTACTGGTACCACAAAGATACAAATTCCATTGATGTTCATCTATTTTGATTTGGTTTGATTTGATTTGATTTGATTTTGATTTTTTGATTTTCACTTGCCTCAACAGGTCTACACAAGTGTCACACACTTGCCTCAACAGGTCTTCACAAGTGTCTAAGTAGGAAGTATGCACAGGTGTGACTGACTGACTACGTCGCCGGGTCTTCGGATGGTGTTTTTATGTGCCACCGACACAGGTGCCAGATGTGGCTGGCGAACGGCCACGATCGGATGGTTTTCTTGTGTGCCACCGGTACTGGAACCACAAAGATACAAATTCCATTGATGTTCATCTATTTTGATTTGGTTTGATTTTCACTTGCCTCAACAGGTCTTCACAGTGTCACACGTGTCATACACTTGCCTCAACAGGTCTCCACAAGTGTCACACACTTGCCTCTGCTCAACAGGTCTTCACAAGTGTCACACACTTGCCTCTGCCTCAACAGGTCTTCACAAGTGTCACACACTTGCCTCATACATATATATATATTATATATATACATATACATATATATATATATATATATACATATACATATTATATATATACATACATATACATATACATATATATTATATAATATATATATCTATACATATATATACATATACATATATATATACATATACATAATATATATATATCAATATACATATATATATATACATATACATATACATATATATATATATATACATATACATATACATATACTCTTCTCTTTTACTTGTTTCAGCCATCCGGCTGAGGCCATGCTGGGGACCGCCCTTGTTGCTACCCTCTCTAAGTCCAGTTTGCCGTGGCTGGCCACTGATCTAAGAGAGAGTTTGTAGCTGCTGCCCTTAGGTTACCTTCGTACCTTGCAGTGGGTTCATCTGGGATCCCGGAAAGCAGCTTTATATATATATATATATATATATATATATATATATATATATATATATATATATATATATCTATATATGTGTGTGTGTTGTGTGTGTGTGAGCATCTTAGTTTTTCGAACAACTCTGATCATAAATAAATCGTGGTTATTATGTATCTGTATCTATCTATACGTGTGTGTGTGTAGGTATAAAGTACGATTTATTCGCTTTCTGAACCGTTCGAAATCCGATGCACACACATACACACGAGAGTCAGTAGTCTTGTAGTTAAGGGGAAAGTACTCAAATATGTAATTTTCTTCGTGTAAAAGTACTTTCTTCTACAAGAACTTACTAGCGTAGCTTACGAAGTAATTTAACCAGCATTTTATATTAACATTTACAGTATTTTTGCTGGCTTTTACCAAGTGTTATTTGCGTGTTTTGAACATTTTCTGTTTCCCTACTTGGCGACAAGAATAATTAGTTTCCGTAAATGACGCACGCAGTCTCTATGTGGTTAGTTTAACTGTCAATGAAGTTTGTTGTTCAGGCGGAAATAACCAGTTGGCAATATAACGTAGAAAAATAATTTTCTTCTTTGCTCAGTGATGTTTTCTAGGTCGACATTATGTACTAAATTAATCCTCATTGTATATTAAATTTGTTCTGGTGACGGTAAACTATTGTAGTTATATACCGCATGACTACAAAATAACATTTTCCAAATTCAAACATTATTCTGCGAAGTCTTTCATCGTTTAATTTGCAAACTTTCTTAATGGTCTTCTGGTAAGTAAAGCACTTTTGATTTCGAATTCATTACATATCCCACTGTGATCGATTTTTCCTTACGTTTTTTTTTTTCGAGGACGATAAAAATACGTACAGTAAGTAGTACAAGTGTCGATTCAAAATACTGATTACATTCTCACAAAAGAGTTGTGGCTATGTGTCTTAATATATGAAACAAAGAAAACATTTTTACCATTAGCAAATGCTCTTATTTTTCCATTATGCAAAAACTTCATGCCTACATAAAAACAAAAAATAAGATTGCTCTTTTTCTCTCTCCTTTGCATTGTACGCTTTGCAGCAGGTGCCCACAACCTACGAGTTGTATGCGTATCCTTGACAATATATTGATTTTATTCTTAGTACAAGGCAACAGCATTTGTGTAGACGATAGTATTAAACTAATACTTTGCCCTCCTTGCCAGTATTATTAAAACCCTTGAAGAGTAAAACAAAAGTCGATTGCAACAAAAAGCATAAAAGGTTGAACTAAATTACCACAAGGCATTTAGTCCAGCTTTACTGCTTTTGTCTCTAACCTTCCTCAAAAATACAACTATATGGGGTGAAGGAGTTGAACATAACTTCTAAAAGAGAAATAAAACTATTTTTTCTATTGCAAAATGTTTTGTTTTTGTTTTTATTTTCAAGACTGTCTGGCAAGGTTTCAAGAACTCTATTCCCTAATCCCCTCTAATCTTCACAAAAATTTCATTACTGATCCAAGATCTCAAACTTTAAAGAACGGAGAAAACACGGCATTGGCCTTTCTCAGGAGTACTTGTAATTGATAGAATCGTAACAATTCTAGGGTTAACGAATAGGATCCGATCGATAACTCTTTTATGTAATTTACACCTTTTGGAACAGTATTATCCCATGTGCATTCTATAAATTTGAATCTTGTACTTATGAAAGAAATTAACCTCTCGTAGTCTGAAATAAACTCAAAACAAAATTTAAACGAAAAATAATACGTCTGATTCATTTGCGCATGTACAAACGCGCGAAATCGTCTTTCCGATTGCGTTTTTTAAAAGACGTTCCAGTCACGACCATCTCATCTTTTTACAGTCCTTTCCGGATAGCTATTCCAGAAATCTGCCGGATGATTTAGTCTGAAAAATTAAAGATGGGATGTTGAAAACCTTTGATTTGCTGGATCAGAGATCTAGAGCTTAACTTCTTTCACCCAACATCCCAGAAATTACAATTTAGTTATTAAAATCCATCGAAATCTTAGGTATGAAAAATAAAAATGGGATTGCTATGGGTGGAATGATTTCGATCATAGGTCTGCTTGATCAGAGTTGATATAAACAAAATAACTAGTGACAGATTCGTGTATGCATGTAATTACTGCTGTCTACCCAAACCTAGAAATAGCAGTAACGTCAATATATAAATTTCGTAGTTTAATTAATTCATATAAATATTGAAAACAAGCACTATTTGAGATAAACCTGGGCGGAATTCTAATCGAATTGCTTCATTATAATCGGCTGCGACTTTACTTTTTGATAGTTCGATAATTTCTTTGGATTTGTTTTCAACGCGTAAATAATTAGATTATGCGAGAAATGTTTAAAATTTTGTTCATCTTTGAACGTTTTTGACATGATTTTTGTTATTGTTTGTTTAATAAACTAGACTATTGCATATGTGTGTGTGTGTGTGTGTGTACGCAAATTATATTTTGTGTCTTGTGAAAAACATTTACCATAGAAAAACAAAAAAATAGGTATTAACGTTGTTCCCTGATCTGCATGCATAAAGTAACGACTCTGTATTAATGTTTCTTTTTAGGGATTCTGTACTCTTTCAATAGTTTGTATGTAAAATATAACTAGTAGTATCCACGGAAATTTGCACGGATACAGTTAGTATGCACGTTAGTTGGAAGTTAAAAAAAAATCATGAAATATACGATGTCGTTTGAAGTTGCAGTTTGCTTGAATTATAATCTTTTGATGGTGTAAAAGATTACCTGGTATAGAATATGAAGTTTTATGAGACTGTATATCTAGAAATGTTACAGTCTTTGTTAAACACTTATCTTTAACTTTGAGCGTTATCTATTTTATTTCCATTTACGTCAAGAAGTAAACAATCTTGGGATCTTTTCGGTTTGAACGGCAGTTTTTAACATAATTTCTAGGTAACTAAAAAATTTAAAACTTCGTATACTGGTAGAATGTGTTTATAAAACATCTTTTTCTCTTGGCTTTATCGAGAAAATTCTATAGTTTGTAAGATATTTGTTGTTTTTTTTCTTCAATTTCTGCAATTTCAACCAATCAATTACATCTATTGAGTTAAAAAACATTCTGTGCCGTATGAATATGTTCCTCGTTTAAGAAACAGATTGGATTTACATTTGTGAAGAAAAAAAGATACCCTTCCCCCCAGCCCTAACCCTTCCCCCCAGCCCTAACCCTAACCCAGATTGAAATGCAATAGATCGATACTAGGGTCATAATTTTCAAACCGAAAAGATCCCAATCTTGAATATGGAATTAAACCGAAGACATAATATAGTTATGTTATGACTCTGGTACTGTACTACTGCATTATTGGTAAAGCTTCCACAAATACTAATACGTTGCATTACATTCGTATCAGACGATAGTTCATAGATTTGAATTCACAGTCCTATTCAATGTTGTCAAATTGTCACGCTTAGCTGTCAATTGTTATCCACCCCTTGCCTCATCAGAAAAGTTACACCAATATACGCGCAAGTATGGGTTCAAGATTAAAAAGTTCACTTCAAAACCATATGGTTCCTAGTTCATTCTGTGTGTGTGTGTGTAATATATATATATATATATATATATATTTTACATACATATATATATATATATATTATATATATATATATATATATATATATATATATATATACATTTATACATATATATATATACATATATATATATTACCTCTGCTGGTGACTAAAGCCTCTCGCTCAGAGTAAAAGGCAGACTGTATGATGCATGTGCACGAACAGCCATGCTACATGGCAGTGAAACATGGGCCGTGACTGCTGAGGACATGCGTAAGCTCGCGAGAAATGAAGCCAGTATGCTCCGATGGATGTGTAATGTCAGTGTGCATGCTCGACAGAGCATTAGTACCCCGAGAGAAATGTTGGACCTAAGGAGCATCAGTTGTGGTGTGCAAGAGAGCCGATTGCGCTGGTATGGTCATGTGGCGAGAATAGATGAAGATAGGTGTGTGAAAAAGTGCCAATCCCTAGCAGTTGAGGGAACTCGTGGAAGAGGTAGACCCAGGAAAACTTGGGACGAGGTGGTGAAGCACGACCTTCGAACTTTAGGTCTCATTGAGGAAATGACCAGCGACCGAGACCTTTGGAAATATGCTGTGCGTGAAAAGACCAGGCAGGACAAGTGAGTCCAGCCCACTTATGCATGCCTTTCCTCCCTGTTGAGGCAAGCGAAGTCGATATCGAACCTCATCCGACGACAGGCACCTATGCCTACACCCCTTTGCTTGCGAAGACCTGTTGGGGCAAGTGAAATCGGAATCGAAATTGAACCAATCCTATGACTGGCACCCGGCAGATGCCAGGACCCCTGGACTGGAGATATGTAAAAAGCACTATCCGGATCATGGCCGATGCCAGCGCCGCCTCGACTGGCTTCCATGTCGGTGGCACGTAAGAAGCACCATCCGAATCGTGGCCGAAGCCAGTGCCGCCTCGACTGGCTTCCGTGCAGGTGGCATGTAAAATGCACCAATCCGACCGTGGCCGATGCCAGCCTCGCCTGGCACCAGTGCAGGTGGCACGTAAAAAGCACCCACTACACTCACAAAGTGGTTGGCGTTAGGAAGGGCATCCAGCTGTAGAAACATTGCCAGATAAGACCGGAGCCTGGTGCAGCCTTCTGGCTTCCCAGATCCCCGGTCGAACCGTCCAACCCATGCTAGCATGGAGAACGGACGTTAAACGATGATGATGATGATATTGTTGTGAATGGTCAGGGACACTTCTGTGACCTACTTTTCTTAGGGAGGAGTCTGGAAGTCTGGAATAAAAAGTTATAGCCCTTTGTTTTGGGAAGAGTAATGGCTTTTGGAAGGACCTTTGGCCTTGTGTCGGTCGAGAAGGGGTCAGAGAGATGTGAGGGCCAAGGAAGACAGAGTAAGGAATCTGGGGAGCCTGTCGTGAGAGAATGACAGTGACAGCGTCGATGAAGACAGGCAGATAGGGCCAAGCGGCGATAGAGAGAATATTAGCAGTGCTAGGGGAGATTGGGGGTGGTGAGAGAGCAAGAGGTTTTGGCAGTCGGTATTTGGTCGTCAAAGCGAGCGGTCGGACTTAGGAGCGAGGATTTGGGATTCGGGGCAAGAGTTTGGCAAGTTGGAGTTAGCGGTACTGAGAGAGATGAGGTGCAATATGGGACACTGGCTATTCTAGTAGGAATTAAGGTATGTGAATTGTGTATTGATATGTGAAGAAAAAGAAGGAAAAAGAATCGATGTATCGAAATGTTGAAAAGAAATGAGACAGTGAAAAAAACAATGTGAATTGTGTACAGAGTTGTTGAAGAGAGAACTGTGTAATGAACATTGTATATGCCTTTAATGTGATTTGAAATAGAACTGTGTCTCCGGATGTGTACTCTTCAATTGCTGTTGTTATTGAACTTGATGTGTTGTTACCGGACTGTTATATTGTATCTGCATGTTTAAATGCTTTGATCTGTGGTATACCTGTATGATGTATTGAGTTGTTACTTGCATGTCCTCTTTTAAATGTATCTGATGTATTTTACATTGTATTTGATGTTGTAACAATTGTAATAGTCATATAAACTAGTTGTTAAATGTGAGCCAGTTGCCTTGCCTCTTTGTGTCTCAGTCGATTGCCTCTGTGCTGCTGCTGCTGTTGTTGTTGTATTTCTCTCTCCTCTCCGAGTTTCCGTGGCGAATATTCGCTGCATTGAACGGGCCTGTGTGAGGGATTCCGTAACAGCTTTAGTTTGAAACGGAGGTCCCCTCGTAACAATATATATATATATATATATATATATTATATTGATAACGAATACGAACAGATAACCGCCAGACTTCGTATTCGTATTCGTTATCTATTCCTTCTGTTTTGCATATGTGAATTACAGGGTCTGTCATGCCCGGAGTCCAACTTTGATAGAAATAAGCATTCTTGACTGCTATTCTATTTTTTCGGTATGCGGTCAAGCACCTGTTTTGCCTGTCCCTTTTTCTTATATACAAATATATACTGAACTTTACAGAAGTTCCTGCCGGTAATCGGCTATATTTACATACCGAATTCTACCAGTAAATATTGGGGTTTTTTTAAAAAGCCTTTTAGAAATTATTTACTCTTATCATTATATATATATATATGTATATATATATATATATAATAGTTATATATATATATATGTAATATATATGTATATATATATATGTATATATATATATAAATATATGTATATATATATATAAATAATGTTATATATATGTTATATATATGTATATATATCTATATGTATATATATATATATATATGTATATATATATGTATATATATATATATATATGTATATTATATATGTCAGAGGTCTGGTGAAACCCACTAATATGGGTAAAATTCCTTACCTTAGGGACTTGAGCAAACAAGCAACTATGCAATATGCATAGCGCTGACTGAAACGCACCTGTCAAGCAGTATAGCAGATGCAGAAATACACATACCGAAGTATACTGTTTTTCGGTCGGACAGGAAGGAAAGAACTCATGGTGGGGTTGCCCTGTACGTCCGTGAAGATGTCACACCCATAGTACTGTTGACACACTCAAACTCAGTCTGTGACACACTGATAGTACACATGAAACAACCGAAAATAGTAATATGTGTCACATATCGGCCAC
>NW_021828517.1:5000-8181 GCF_006345805.1 Octopus sinensis
ACACACATACACACATGCATATACTTATACATATGCAGACACACGCACACATTACCGGCACACACAATCATATAGACAGATATATTTATGTACGAGTATATTGTAATACACATGTATAATAATTACATCTAATCAGAGTATATAAAAATGACATACGCACAATTTATATTTGCATATGATGTATGTCTATGTGTGTATGCATATATATATATGTGCGTGTGTGCGTGTGTTTG
The DNA here is from genome assembly GCF_006345805.1 of Octopus sinensis. Taxonomy (NCBI): domain Eukaryota; kingdom Metazoa; phylum Mollusca; class Cephalopoda; order Octopoda; family Octopodidae; genus Octopus; species Octopus sinensis. Next base: position 5,234 of record NW_021828517.1, read on the forward strand.
TGTGTAACATGCATATTATATATATATAATATATATATAATATATATATATTATATATATATATATAACATATATATTATATATACATTATATATAAATATATATATATATATATATATATATATACATATATATATATATATATATATATATATATACATACATACATACATACATACATACATACATACATACATACATACATACAAACAAGTGGCTGTGTGGTAAGAAGCTTGCTTCCCAACCACATGGTCCTGAGTTCAGTCCCTCTGCATGGTGTCTTCTATTATGGCCTCGAGCCGACCAAAGCCTTGTGAGTGGACCTGAGAGACGAAAACTGAAAGAAACCCGTACTATACCTGGATATTCTACTCTCCTATACTTAGAACTTCCTACACTTCGGACTCCTATACTTCAGACTTCCACCTGGTTTTTCTGCCTCTCTCCTACATACATATGGATTACACTGGACTCTTCCGTTGATGAGAAATCGATCCAATACACCACGACGTTTGAACCTTTTGAACTTTTCTGAACTTTTTTTGTATTTTCTGCTTTTTCCTATCGTCGCCAAACAATATGGTTGAGAAGCAGGCTTCTTACCACACAGCCACTCCTGCGCCTGACATTTTATGGAGGAGTGGTTGATTTCAACGATCCGTGTGTGCAGCTGGTATTTATTTATTTAAGGCGGCGAGCTGGCAGAAACGTTAGCGCGCCGGATGAAATGCGTAGTGGTATTTCGTCTGTCGTTACGTTCTGAGTTTAAATTCCACCGAGGTCGACTTTGCCTTTCATTCTTTCGGGGTCGATAAATTAAGTACCAGTTACGCACTGGAGTCGATGTAATTGACTTAATACCTACATCTGTCTTTGTCTGTCCCCTCTATGTTTAGCCCCTTGTGGGTTATAAAGAAATAGGTATTTATTTGATCGACCTCGAAAGAATGAAAGGTAAAGTCGACCGCGATGGAATTTCAAGTCTGGAAACAATGTCATTTAAGCATTCCGTCCGGCACAGTTACAGTTCTTCGAGCTCACCATCTTAGTAATAACAACAGCGATAACATCAACATTAGCAACGACAAAATATCACGGTCAGGGACCGAATTTTGAACAGCCGGTCACTGAAGAAGAAAGAAAAGCAGCATTTGAAACCGGAACTCAGAGCATTATGGCATACTATAGTGCAATGTATTTTTGGTACGAGAGTATAGAGGGCAGGAGGGTAGAATGTCGAAGCAGTCGGTGGGGGAGTCAGAGACTTTGTGTCGTCGCAAATATTAGATGTCGGATGATAGCCTCAGTAGATTTGCCACTGACCTTTACAAGGTGAGAGGTCAGCAGAAATAATGGTCAGCGGTCTGAGGCTTTGGACAAACCTATAGATCGTTACCAACAACATCACGACATACGACATATTGATAAGAATATCTCTATGGCAACCAGAGAATAATGCTATCAAAAAACGGACATACATACATGCATAAAAATATTGTGTCGTCTGCGTATATGTTATTTACGTATGTATGCATGCATGCATTTATGTATGTATATATGTATGTATGTATGTATTTATGTATGTATGTATGTGTGAGTGTGTATGTATGTATGAATGTGTGTGTATATATATGTATGTGTGTTTGTGTGTGTGCAAGTATATGTATATGTATATGTACATATATGCATACATTCATGCATACACTAGCACGCATACGTTTGTATTTAGACGCCTAGGTGTGCGCGCACACACACAGACACAGCCACACACATACATAATACATACATACATACATACATACATACATACATACATACATACATACGTAAAGTCACAAATAAATATTAGTTAATAATTATTGATATATTTCACTGTATACTATTCGTGTGCATGTCTGTCTGGGTGTGTATGTGTGTGTGTGTGTGTGTGTGTGTGTATGAGTGTGTGTATGTGTGTGCAAGTTTCTATTGTGTGTGTCTGTCTGCAATGGATATATATGTTTAAGTATGTTTAAAGGAAGAAAGCTCTGATAGACTGCATTGAAATTCAATACGTCCATAATATATACCAGTTATAAGAAAGTATTCTCTAATGGATATTATACTGTGTTCGGAACAAGGCATTAAACCTAACCCATATCGCTCACAATCTGTCTATCTATCCCTCCCGTTTCTCCTTTCCCCCCCCTCTCTCTCTCTCTCTCTCTCTCTCTCTTCCTCTATCTCTTACTGTGTATTACTCTTTACTCTTTACTCTTTTACTTGTTTCAATCATTTTGACTGTGGCCATGCTGGAGCACCGCCTATAGTCGATCAAATCGACCCCAGAACTTATTCTTTGTCAGCCTAATACTTATTCTATCGGTCTCTTTTGCCGAACCGCCAAGTTACGGGGACGTAAACACGCCAGCCTCAGTTGTCAAGCGATGTTGTAGGGACAAACATATATTTATACACATACACACAAAAATATATATATACATATATACGACGGGCTTCTTTCAGTTTCCGTCTTCCAAATCCACTCACAAGGCTTTGGTCGGCCCGAGGCTATAGTAGAAGACACTTGTGAAGGAGAGGCCACAAACAGAGCAGTAGTAGAGTAAACAGATAGTAGTTTGAATACAGTCTTGGATTTCTGTATGTTTAGCATTACTGCTGTCCCATAAGTCTGAGTAGTTCTACTTTATAGGTCTCACACGAAATTTGTTGAGAATGATTTATGGAGTATTTAATCCAGCGTGGGTTCCATCCGGACTTTGGAGGGATTTAGTTTTAGCATTTTCAAACTTCTTCGTGTATGTAAATGTGTGAAAGCGCACGTGTATTTGTTTAAGTCCGGTTTCTGTGTCTGAAGAGATAACTCTGAAATACTTGCATCCCAGTCTGCTTAAGGGATGCTGCAAACTGACTTGCTGTATTTACACTTATTTTTCTCGGTGAGAAAT
>NW_021828518.1:0-2500 GCF_006345805.1 Octopus sinensis
ACAATTAAATATAAACTATAAAATATAAAATATAAAACAAAACAAAAAAATAATAATAATATAATAATAAACTATATATACACCCCTACACATATACCTAATTATATATAACCATATCTAACTACATACACTAAATCACACACCTATATATATCCCTATACATACACATATAAAACGTCTAGGCAACTATTAATAAATAAAATAGCTAAATATTCAACACAATACTTATTCATACTCCCACACACACACACATACAACCACATTCACGCTCTAGAAAACGGACATCACTCAAAACTATGAACAGAGAAATGGAATAAATGGAATTAAAAATTATATTCACTTGGTAAAACGAAACACTACTTAAAAATTATGAATGGAAACAATGCAATAAAACAACATACATCGCAAATAGACACAAATTACTACGAATTCCTTAACAAACCTATCATGATAAACAAAAACTCATAAAAACATATAATGATAAAATCTCCCTTTACTAAACTCTATAACAAACCTATTAGCAATCCCCCTAACCTAAACATTCACACACAAATACACACGTAAACAACACACACGACATATACAAATACCCACACCACTTACACATACCAATACATACATATAAACCTCAACATATACTCCAAAAACCCACTCAACCCCACACAGACAAATAAACACAAAATTATGAATGGATTCTTTTATAAAACTACCATGATAAGCTAAAACTCACAAAAAACAGAAATGATAAAACCTCCCTTTACTAAACACTATAACATACTTATATAGCAATCCCTATAACCTATACATTCACACACAAAACACACACGTAAACCACACACCCATAACAAATACAAACACCCACCCCACTCACACACACACCCACAAGTACAATAAGCCTCAACATATACACCAAACAAAATTACTTTACCAAGGAACTTAACATATGTATAAAAAGTATAACCGCTCTGGAAACGAACATCTCTAAATTAATGAATGGAGAAATGGAATAAATGGAATTAAAAATAATATTCACGTGGCAAAACGAACACCACTCAAAAATTATGAATGAAACAATGTAATAAAACAACCAACATCGAAAATAGACAAATTACCACGAATTCCCTAAAAAAAACCATGATAAACCAAAACTCTTAAAACACATATAACGATAAAATCTCCCTTTGCTAAACTCTATAACAAACCTATATAAAATCCCCCTAACCTAAACATTCACACACAAATACACACACGTAAACCACAGACCCACGACTTATACACATACCTATACTAACTATAAACCTCAATATACACCAAAACCCACTCACTCCCAACACAGACAAATTAACACATACATCCCAAAACCTAAATAACAAACCCATATACACATTCACACACAAACACACCACACACAGCAAAACACACACACACAATGGATACATATACTCCCTCACATATACGCATATACATACTCACTAAACTCGATATATACAACAATATTTACACACCCACACTCATACAGATAAATAAATTATACAACTAAAAACTCACACACAAACTCATATACATAAACACTCCTATGAAAACAACATTAAATACATCGTAATTAACCAGAATATCAAAAATAACAATATGACATAAGGATAAATAAAATACATACTTACAAGTCAGTTTCAAATTATGAAGTGAAATTAAATTCTTAGCCGTTAAAAAAATCAAACCAAAATTACGTTACCATAGAAATAACTTATGTAAAAAAAGAATACGCGCCATGGAAAGTAAACGTCATTTAAATTATGAATGGAGAAAAAGAATAAATGGAACTAAAAACTATATCCACGTGGCAAACCAACACTACTTAAAAAAATTTATTATGAATGGATTCTTAAAAAACTACCATGAAAAATCATTATATACATTTATGAGCTTTAGCTCACCTTAGCAGCTCTAACAAACAACTTGCAGTAACCCAAACCCATTCTCTATGCCTACCTCACTACTACACTATTCCATTCACAATTCCAAGCAACGCTAGTCCACCACCGGTTATTCACGTGGCAAAACGAACACCACTCAAAAATTATGAATGAAACAATGTCATAAAACAACCAACATCGAAAATAGACAAATTACCACGAATTCCCTAAAAAAACCATGATAAACCAAAACTCATAAAAACATATAATGATAAAAACTCCCTTTGCTAAACTCTATAACAAACCTATATAGCAATCCCCCTAACCTAACATTCACACACAAATACACACACGTAAACCACAGACCACGACTTATACACATACCTATACTAACTTATAAACCTCAATATACACCAAAACCCACTCCCTCCCCACACAGACAAATTAACACATACATCCCAAAACCTAAATAACAAACCCCTATACAACATTCACACACAAACACACACACCACGCAAAACACACACACAAAACAGATACATATACTCCCTCACATATACGCATATACCTACTCACTAAACTCGATT
>NW_021828519.1:0-8202 GCF_006345805.1 Octopus sinensis
CTACTACTACTGCTGCTGCTGCTGACTGCTGGTGGTGGTGGTAATGACTTCAGATTTTGCCACAGGGCAGCCACTTGAGGAGGGCATTAGTCGATTACATTGACCCCAGTGTTTCACTGGTACTTAATTTATCAACCCCGTAAGGATGAAAGGCAAAGTCAACCTCAGCGGAATTTGATCTCAGAACATAACAATAGGCGAGATACCGCTAAGCTTTTCGTCCAACGTCCTAAAGATTCTGCTAGCTCGACACCTTACTACTACTACTACTACTACTACTACTACTACTACTACTACTACTACTACTACTACTACTACTAATTTCTCCAATAGGCACATGGCCTTAAATTTGATGGGAGGGGACTTGTCAATTGCATCGACTCCAGTGCTCAGTTGATAGTTATTTCATCGACTACAAACGGATGAAGGACTAAGTTGACTTTGGCGGCATTTAAACTTAGAAATATTTCCGGAAGAAATGCATTCTCTCCCGCATGCCAACGATTCTACCGGTGCACGTACCCACCTCATACACACAGGAAAAATGATGATAGGAGAAACGATGGTTATGTTATGAACTACATTAGCTAACAGCTGTTTCTACTACAAGTTGCAGTGGACTCATACCTGAATGTCTGAAGGGCTTAGATTTTTAGGGTTGTTAGAGGGCCCGGTTAGTGTACCGGAGTGCGCAAGTAAATACCCGGTATTTAATGGATATCTGGATTGCCGCTGGAATGTTCTCAGTCTCGCGATATGCTCAAGGGCTGACATTTTTTCAATGACTCTTTGTGTGGATAGGAATAGAAGATCTTTTGGTTGGTTTCTGGTAGAATTCTTATTTTGAATTTCCTGTTGAACATAAGTTTCATTTGGCATCACGGCTGTTGTATTTATTTTTCCTTCGCCTGGTTGTAGCGTGGTTACTTCCAAAGCGTTTTAAGCTCAGGAATTTTTATAAATATTTACACGCACGCACCTTCACCTCCACACAAACACACGCACGCACACATACATACATACATTTAGAATGCGATGAGGCCGATACTTCAGTGCATCGGCAAATACATAGTCGATACTTCGCTTCAAAGTAACTACCAATCCTCTCTATATACACACACGCGTAAAGAAAAAGGGCCAAAGGTCCCGCCCGAGCCACAGGTTTATGGATCAGCTTCTCCGATACTGTGGTGTATAAATTCCCTCCCCACGTTCTGAACCGGACGTTGGTCCATCGCAAGATTACTTATTTTTGCCAGCTGAGTGGACTGGAGCAACGTGAAATGAAGTGATTTGCTCAAGAACACAACGCCTCACTCGAAGCAGGAATCTAACCCACAACCTTACGACTAGGACTGCAAACAACGCCCTGACCATTAAGCCATGCGCCTCCACACACGCACACAGATGCACACTCACATAAAAACACTAACTGATAAACACACATACACACACACATACACGCGTGTTTATACGTATATAAAAAATATATCTTAATATATATATAAAAATATAATCTATCAACGTATATGTAATATAATATACCCGTAATGTATATATTTATATACATATATATTCATTATATATGTACATATTTATATATGCAATTCATATCTATACATATAATACATACATACTCACACACACACACACACATATATATATGTATATATACGGCAGCTAATATCTTTTAAATGGAGTTAGTGGCAACTATCTGAACATTGATATAGTTTGAACTTCTAAATCTAAAATACATGATTATTCTCCATTCGAATTAATATAACTAGGTTTCAAGTTATCTTTGATGCACCTTCCACATCAATGATACATTTTGGTTTTCCACGGAAAATTAAACATATCGATCTTTGCAAGAATCAACTGACTGTGAAAAGGATAAATATGAAGAATTTAGTAAATCATATTCAGTAGAACTGTATTGAAGACTTTTTCAATAGATGCAATGAACATAAGTATAAACGGGTATAACTGGCGTATAAGGCGAATCAAAGGAAACTTCTACGAATCAAAAACACTAAGTGGGGCCTCGGTCTGCTAGAAATAAGAAGCGAAAACCTCGTCTAATCACACACTGTCCTCTTAAAAATATACGTACACATTTGATAATTTAGTCACATATTTACGTTCTGTCTGATAAATAGAACGGATAATTACAGATAGAATAGCTCTGATCACAGGTCTACTCTACCAGGGTTGACAGGAGAAGAAACAACAACAACAAAAACAACAACGATAAATGTGCAGATTAATAGAAATACCTTCAATCTATCGCTTTTCGTTCCCCACCAGGCGGTCATACCATACACTGGATAAATAAATTGATTTCTTTCTGATTAGAAAGAACGCTTTAGATTTAAAATAAATACGAATTAGGTCGTCTCGTATTTGTCTTTTTTCTAAAGGTGAATGATTTCTCTTCAAAATTGAATCTAAAACCTACTCTATGGTGGATGAAATAATGTTTGATATATAATGTTGTAGTCTTATTAGCTCTTTGTCATCCTTGATCGAGCAGATCTCGGACTAAAGGTATCCCAATCATGACTATCCGGCCATTTAAAGTTATATAATCACACAATCTAATATCTGGCTTTATATAAGACAATAAATGCTTTTCCTATAAAACAGATCGAATGACTCTTCTGATCCTTGTTGTTTTATTTATTGCTCACTAAAATGTGTTTTATTTACTGATTGCTAAAATGAATAAAAATTTTTGGGTTTTAAGAGAGAGAGGATGATAGTGAGATATTCACGACAGTTTAAATTGGGAATATAAACTTCCTTCACAAAAGCCTATCGTAAGCATAGCAACGACGCTGAAGAACTTCGGCCCTAAATTCTTGCGATTTTATTTCCCTTCCCGTTGCCTTTTTGTTTATTGCAGTTCAGCACCATAAAGGAATGCGAAGAAAGTATTGCACTTGAGAGGTCTCCATTGTATCAACACAACTAAACGACTATTATACACTTGAGAGGCAGAATAGATTCCCCCTGCCCACACACGCACATATATGTATATATATATATATATATATATATTATATATATATATATATATATATATATATATATATATATAATATATATATATATATATATATATAATATATTTATATATATAATATATATATATATACACGTATATATATATATCTATATATTATATATATATATATATAATATATATATATACGTATATATATATTATATATATATACGTATATATACATATGTATATATATCTATCTATATATATATATAATATATTTATGTATATACTATGTATATCCCGTCTATATATATACGTATATATTATATCTATGTATATATCTATATATATATTATATATATATATAACGTATATATCTATCTGTGTATATATAATCTATATAGTCTATATATTACTCTATATATATATATGTATATCTATATATATATATACGTATCTCTATATGTATATATATCCTTATATAATACGTATATATATATGTATATATATATATCTATCTATATACTCTCTATACATCTCTATTCTATCTGTATCTGTCTCTATATATAATCTATATATCTCGTCTATATATATATCTGTATATATATATATATCTATATGTATATCTCTATATATCTGTATCTATATATCTATCTATTATCTATATCTGTATATCTCTATATATCTATCTATATATCTGTACCGGCAACACACACGCACACGCATGCAACATATATATATATCGCACACACATACACGCCGCACACACACATTACGCAGTTAATAACTTTGGGTGCTTCACTACTCGGTTTATATCAGCATAGGAGTTATAAACAAGTACACGCTGGAACCATTACATATAAAAAAAAACACAATTGCTTAACTAATTCAATAAGCCCGTGATGTGATGCTTGTTCTGTTTTTGTTGTTTTTTTTTATGTTCTCCTTTCAAATCCTATCGAGGTCAACTTAGCCTTAAGCTTTTCCGGAGTTGATGAAGTAAATGTCATTCAAGTCATTTTAACCGGCTAATCTCACACCCAATATTTGGCCTTGTACGTATATTAGAAATAATCACATTTTCAAAAATGCAAGATAAAAAAATATGACACCTGACCTTCACAAAGACGCACATGTTCGCACACACACACACACACACACACACACACAACACACACACACACACACACTTACACACACACGCACACACACCCACACCCACACACACACTTCACACACACACTTACACACACACGCACACACACACACACACAACACACACCAACACACACACACTTACACACACACACACACACACACTTACACACACACACACTTACACACAACGCACACACACACACACACTTACACAACACCCACACACACACTTACACACACACACACACACACACACACACACTTACACACACACTTACACACACCACACTTACACACACACACCACACTTACACACACATACAACACACCACACACACACTTACAACACACTTACACACACACCACACACACACACACAAACGCACACACACACACACACACACACACACACCACACTTACACCACACACACACACACACACACTTACACACACACACACACACACACACACACTACACACACACACCACACACACACACACACCACACACCACACCACAAATATATCAGTATGCATTGTCAAGGTCATTTTATCTGTAAAAGTACACGCTCTGGTCATATTTTGTTTCATTCTGACTTAAAAAGCACACACATGCTTACATACACACATAATCCAAAGTCTATAAGCAGCGAGGTAAAAAAATAAAATGGATTCAGTTTGTTGCTGCGAAAGACCTGGGGTAGATGAGTCTACATTATTGGTGAGGTCGCCAATGTCAACAAAAAGCTTCTAGCAAACTGATTTATCGATGAGGCGAATTATCAAAACAGTTGATAAAGTAATCGCCGAGGTCGACTTTGTCTTTCATCTTTCGAGGTCGATTAAATAAGTACCAGTTACGCACTGGGGTCGATGTAATCGACTGAAACCCTTTGTCTGTCCTTGTTTGTCCCCTCTATGTTTACCCCCCTGTGGGCAATAAAGAAATAAAAAAAAATTAATTAGCAAGATGAACAATGAACAATGGGGGGGGGGGAATAATACCCACTGCGCGTAATTTTATTGACAAAATGACCCTCCCTTGGTTGCAACCTTCTTGTAGTATTGATTATGAAAGAATCTATACGTACATCGTTGCATTTATATAGACGGCATTTTACAGAACATCTGTATATTTACACTTTAGTGCAAATAAAGCTAGCTCATCAGATTACCAGACCATCATGGTCACATCAATATTTCTACTCAAAATATATACAGAAAATTCACTCGTTATATTCATAATGTAGGAAGGCTAGAACTACACAAATTTACATTCATTTGTAACCAACAGAGCAAAAACGTGCTGTGATGCTATTCATTATAGAAAACAACTTCAATTAAGTTAAAGTACCAGAAAGAAAATTAATGAATTTACCATTCATAATATAAACAAAAAAGCAAGCAGAAATAACAAGAGATAAGCTAAAAAATAACTTACAAATATAAGCAAATGTAACAGTAAAGATTAATTCTTTTAACTTAGTCAATGGTGACAAAATGCCAACCGAAAATTGCAAAAATCCACGTATTTCGAGCTAGCTTTAAAGACATTTCAAGCTTAGGCAGCTATTACTTATTAACAACAGTTGGTGAGCATCTTATCTTTTCTAATCCTAGATCTCGATAGGACACATATATTCACTTATTCAAAAGCTTAATTCCATGTGGAACCGGATGGGGATGTGTGTCAAAGACGGGACAAAGTGATAAGTTTGAAAATTCGGCGTCTTTCATTTTTAATTTCCGAACCAGAATAACTTCTTATCACTAAGTTGAAACTAAACAAAACTATATATATTGTAAACACCTCCCTGAAAATGGCTCAAATGAGAAACTTTTAAACCTGAAAACCTTTGGACATTGACCTCTTGGCCACATTGCAGTTGGCAAATGGAATTTCATACTTTCATAATACCTTTATAGACGCCGAAAATAAGAAAACTTCTACAAGTTCCATATTGATAGGTGATGAGACTATCCTAAAATATTACTTAGAGTGTATTTTTTTCCTTTCTAAAGCTAAAGAAAAATTAATCAAACTAGCTAAAAGAAAAAAATAACATGAAACATATACATAAATATACATGTACATAAATATATCGTCATGCATTCAGGTACACGCACATATATACATACATACATACATACATACATACATACATACATACATACATACATACATACACACACACATACATACATACATACATACATGCATGCATACATTCATACATACATACATACATACATACATACATACATACATACATACATACATAATACATACATACATACATACATACATACGTTGTAGTCTTTTTTAGTCTGAGAAAGAGGATTGTATATGAATATATTTTCACCTTCCTTCCTAGCTTATTCGTGGGTCAAAGGGGAAACGCAAGATCAATTATAGAGTACATGTGGTTTACTTAGTCCACCGCTATTAAGTTCAGCTTGTGCTCAAACAGCTGGTCTGTTTGGATTAGGAAATCCCACAGGCTTTTGCAAGTCTGTCTCCGATATAGTCACTCTGTGGTTCGTGCTCATACCACGTCTTGCCTCTCTCTAACCTCCGCTGTTCACACAGTTTTCGATGCAGCACTTTCACTACCTCATCGTGTTGTCACAACTTATACTGGATTTGGATAAGTCAAGGGCATTCGTTCACCACAGGAGATGTGGTTCCATCAGATCTGTTACAAATTCAGTACAATGGGGACACTTGCTCATTTCTAAGGTTGACCCTCGAATTTATAGCCAAAAATTTGGCTTTGCCCTACCAGTGTAGTGCTCTCAGTTTCTTTTTTCGGTGTACCTTTCTTTAACAAGTTCCATATATGTTCTCCAGCAACTACAGCTGTGGCTACATGAAATTGGCTGTGTACTGTTTCTTCATATCGATCTTGTACTTTTTGCATTGTTCTTTACTTTTTTCTTTCTTTCAATATACCCTCATCTCTAACTGCATCTAACAAGGCTCCCTCACTTTGGGTTAGATATCTCAGCAAGTCCCCATGTTCAGTGAGCACGCAGACTTCCACATCTATAAGTCTCCTCCATCCATTTGCTTTCTTCACGTAGAGGCGGTAGATGATGGGATCATTATTATCAATTATTATTTTCACAGTGATGGTCATGTTAACACCGGATCGGTTAGTTTATTTCCTATCAAATTGTATAACTTCATATAGACTACATTCCTAAGGATATTTGCTGTTCACAAAAGCGTTGTTCACAAAAGCGTTGTATTGAAGTACTCACCCAGGTACTTATATTTTTAAACTCTGGTACTTATCCTATCGGTCGTTTATGCTGAACTGCTAAGTTACGGAGACGTAAACAAACCAACGCTAGATGTCAACAGGTGATGGTGGAACACACAGACAAAGACATGAACGTACACTCACACTGTATGCTCCACTATAAACGGAGTGTGACGTGGAATTTTTTACTGTATATATTTGTCTATATTTTCTTGGGTATCTATCTATCTATCTATCTATCTATCTATCTATCTATCTATCTATCTATCTATCTATCTATCTATCTATCTATTTATCTATCTATCTATCTATATGTCTGTCTGTCTCTGTCTGTCTGTCTGTCTCTCTCTCTCTCTCTATCTATCTATCTGTATATCTGTTCACCTATTCATCTGCCTGTCTATCTGTTTGTCAGTCTATTTGTCTGCCTGTCTGTCTGTCCGTCTCCTTTAGTGATAAAGCTGCTGGAGTTATCACTTTTGATAATTGCATTGTGATTTCGACTATAGAACCGAGCGGAGCACTGCATTCTCGAGCCAGGTAATTAATTTCTTGTTGACATACTCCATTCAGCTAAAAGTATGATCACCAGCGGCAGCTCGGGGCTATTCTAGGCATTACACTGGAGTATTGTTCAAGGAGAAGTCTTGTACTTATACTGATCTAACCACTTGAAGATCTAAATATATTCAGTTTGATTATGCAATATGAGAAAATGTCTTCTATTCTTCGAATTCTCGTCGAGTGTTTTTGAAGCAACAATCTCAG
>NW_021828520.1:0-2500 GCF_006345805.1 Octopus sinensis
AATATATACAAATATATATATATATATATAATATATATATAAAGCCATAAAAAGCAATCAAATAAACCAAATCACCAAAACATTAAAACCATCCACTCTCGCCTCAACATTTCTGCTAATGCCCAAGGCATCAGCCCTTCCACCAATACACAAAAATGGAAGATAAGATTCCTGGAGGACTGGGTCGAGGCCCATCCAAACAACATCCCTTTCTTCGTCCTCACTGAAACCATCTTAGTGACCTCCACTTGGAAGCCGAGGTGAAAGTTAAAAATTTCAAAACCTTCGTGCTGATCGTGCTGGCAGAAGAAGGGTGGGACTGCCATTTATGTCCATGATTCATTCTCAACAGAAGCCATGAACATATTTTCCAATGGATAATGCGAAGCAGTCACTGTATTCAGTCAAACCAACAACTTAACAGTAGTTGGGCTCTACAGACCACCCCAAACGCCCCTACCATGCTTCAAGGAATGCCTCAACAGCATAAAGTGTTTCATTCAGCAGTGTCAACCTGACAACATTTTAATGATGGGAGACTTCAACCTTCCCGGGGTTGACTGGTCTACAAACAGTCTGCCGCCAGGTTCTGCTCTCTCAACCCCTGACAGGGAGGCAGTGGAATCGCTTCTTGACTTCATGGATGACTTCTTCTTGTCCCAACTAGTACTCGAACCAACGAGATGTCACAAAAACGTCTTAGACTTAATTTTCAGCAATCACACTGATACTATCCACAATATTGCAGTGGAGAAAACCCTACTCTCTGACCATGACATGGTTCTCTGTGATCTGAGATTTCACTGGCCAAAATGCAAAACAAATGTCATCCCTCCTGTTCATCCATTTGACACTATGGATTTCCACAATGCAAACTGGGAAGCGATCAATAATGATCTTGCACAAGTCGATTGGTCCTTCACGCACACATACACACCTACTAACATCAAAAAGTCCTGGCAGTCACTTGTAGACACCATCACAAACATATGTGCAAGACACACCCCATTAAGATCTGCAAACAAATCTAAGTGTCGAATCCCTAGAAATAGAAAATCTCTCATAAGGAAAATTAAAAGAATTAACAAAAAGATCAACATGCTGAAATACTGTCAACAGCAACACACCAACCTGACTGCCATCTCGTCGCTAGAGATTAAAAAACATAAACTCCAAAACAACATGATGTCTATCATCAATAGTCAGCGAAGAGCTGAAGAGGCCTGGGCCATTGAGAAGATCAAACTCAATCCCAAAGTGTTCTTTTCATTTGCAAAAAAAAACACAGAGTCACTGGTTCTACTGTTGGCCCTCTGATTGATGAAAATGGTACTCTTCAAGACAATGCCAAAACCATGGGAGAGATATTGCAAAAACAATATTGCTCTGTTTTCAGCAATCCTGATATGACTGATCTGGGCTGAATCAGTGATGTTACTCCCTAATACACTTTATCGGACATAACATTTGGCACTCCTGATGTCTTAGCAGCAATAAAGGAAATGAAGCATAATTCAGCAGTAGGTCCCGATAGGTTCCCTGCTTGTGTCCTGAAGACGTGTCAAAACCAACTTGCACCTCCTCTAGCCAATCTGTGGCGGAACTCACTGGATGCTGGATATATACCAGAAGACCTTCTATCCCAGTCTGTTGTCCCAGTTTTCAAAAAAGGAAACAAATCGCTTGCCGTGAATTACCGTCCAATCTCACTCACCTCTCATATCATCAAGGTATTTGAGAGGGTGCTGAGATCGCGTATGACTCACTTCCTTGAGAGTCATAATATGGTGAACCCCAACCAGCATGGATTCCGTAATGGGAGAGATTGCCTGAAACAGCTACTGCATCATTTTGATGACGTTTTGAGAGCCTTGGGAGAAGGTTCCAACACTGATGTCATCTACCTTGATTTCAGCAGGCCTTTGACAGGGTTGATCATAAGATCCTTCTGAGAAAGCTGTCCAATATTGGTATCACTGGAAAGCTGCTGCAGTGGATCAAGTGCTTCCTGTCTAACAGAACCCAACATGTTGTAGTCGAAGGAGTCAAATCCAGCCAGCCAAAGTCAGCAGTGGTGTCCCACAAGGCACTGTTGTTGGGCCCACTTCTCTTCATCATCTACATAAATGATATTACTGACACCATCAAACACAATAACATCAGAACCTTCGCTGATGATTCCAAGCTCCAGAAGGTCATCAATGGCGTGGATGACCGAATAAACCTTCAGTCAGACCTACTGGCTGTTGTCCAATGGGCGGAAAAGAATAACATGTTGCTAAATGAAGACAAATTTGAACTGATCCACTTTGGAAGAGAGGACGCTCTGAAACTCCCATATTCTCTTCCTTCTGGAGAAATTCTCATGGCATCCAACAACATCAGAGACCTGGGAGTAACAGTGGACAACATATTCTGGGCTACACATATAAGCAGCAAAGTTGACATGGCCCGCAGAATGTGTTCCTGGATTCTCAGAACCTTCCAGTCGAGAGATTCC
>NW_021828521.1:0-8112 GCF_006345805.1 Octopus sinensis
ATATATATATATATATGGTCGATAGAATAAGTACTAGGATTACAAAGAATAAATCCTGCGGTCAATTTCTTCGATTAAAGATGGTGCTCCAGCATGGCCGCAGTCAAATGACTAAAATGTGTAAAAGAGTATCTACATGTGTGTGTGTGTGTGTATGTTTGAGAGTGTGTGTGCATGCGGTTGTATATATGTATATGTATGTATCTATGTCTTTGTGCGTGAATATATATATATATATATATATATCTAGTGAGAAATCGCAAAAAACAAAAGCCGAAGACGGGTACATAAACAACAAACAGATGTATTAGTTTAACGCTCGGGAAGTGAGAAAGTCTTTTACGTTTCGAGCCTACGCTCTTCGACAGAAAGGAACACAGAAATAAACAGGGAGAGAAAATAGAAAAGGGTTTATTGGTTAGCGATCTATCATGTATATATATATATATATATATCTATATATATATATATATATATATATACATACATACATATATATATGTATACACACACATATGTATATGTGTGTGTGCGAGTGTGTATATATGTGTGTGTGTGTGTGCGAGTGTATATATATGTGTGTGTGTGTTTGTGTGTTTGTGTGTGTGTGCTTGTGTGTGTGTATATAGCGCATGTTTCTTGTGCATGTAGAAGAAAAGTAGATGTACGCATAATTTATTTTGACATGTCAGTTGAAAGAGCAATTTAAATGAAGGTAGCACTTTAAGTTGCAAGACGACGGTACGTTGTAATCTCAATATATTCTGTAGCAACGGTCACCAGTTCCCAATTGACACATAACAATTAAACCTACCTTTATAATTCACCGATGTCTATGGTTTATAATTCACTGCTGCCTGCGTGGAATGGAACTTCAGGAAATCATGAAATATTTCACTAGTTTACGGTTAAGTATTTCACTGCCAGCTTCTCTGGATTAAATAAAGAATTATCCCTTATAGTAAATACTATTAAACTGTTGAAATTCTTAGTGTTCAGGATTATCATTAAAGCGACCGTGTTATAATATTCTTTGTTTACTGAACTTTAGAATTTCTCTTCCGCCATCTTGGATTGTTGTTATGAACACGAGAATAAATTGAATCGTAAAAACAAAATTGAGTTGTCTGTGTTGTGAAGAAGCTTGCTTTGCCACCACGGGTTTTCAGGTTCATTCCCATCGTATGGCACCTGTGGAAAGGGTCTTCTGCGATTTCCCATCGTTGGCCAATGCCATGTAAGTGAATCTAGTAGACTGAAGCTGTTTGGAAACCCGTCATATATATATATATGGTTGTCTACTCTTTATGCAGAGTCTGACCACCTCCTCCTGTACCTACACCTTAGAACCATCATGGCATCTGATGTAGCTTTTCAAATCAGACACAATGTTTTGACAAGACACCCATATAGATTGCATATCCAATTTGGCCCACCAAGAGCTGCAGGTAAGTTCTGATCTTTGTGGATCTTAAAATGGTTTTGCGGCCTCCGTTAGATTTGCAAACCTTCTGGCATACATTGCATTCAAAGGTGTGCACAGACATATAGGCACAATAGTTGGTGGAGGTTCGTTTTCCTTGGGTTCGCAAATGAGATTTGGGCCCAACAAAAGAAAGGCATATATATATATATATATATAGGTAATCCGAGGGCGAAAGCCGGAGTCGATCTTTAAAGAAAATAAGTAATGGATCGAGTGTTCTCCAAAAGTCCTTCAAGACGATGCCCCTGACCGGCTTCGCATTCCGGAAAAAATACACTAAGAAAAAAAGAAAGAAATATATATATAATATATATATATATATATATATATATATATATATATATATATATATATACTAGATATATATATATATATATATATACACCATGACCGCCTTGCTTGTCATTCAGACATCGTGAGTACCTCACTTTAATTTTCAGACCACAGACATGGCTGCGTGGATAAGAAATTCGCTTTAAAAGTACATGGAACTGGGTTCCGTCCCATTGTACAGTACATTGAGAAGTGTCTTCTACTATAACCCTAGGCCGACCGATGTCTTTTGAAGAAATTTGGCAGAAGGAAACTCTCGTATATTCATTTATGTATTTGTGTCTATGTGTTTGTGTTTGTTACCCACCCCACACACACACAAAGCTAGATAACAATCTTTGGTTCCTTTACGTCCTCATAACCTAGCGGTTTAGCAAAGGAGACTGATAAAATAAGTAGCAGAAGATTTTTAAAAATAAGTACTGGGATCGTTCGACTTAATCCTTCAAGGCGGTGCCCCAACATGGCCTCTGTCCAATGACCTAAACAAGTAAAAGATGAAAGATAAAAAGTGTGGTTTAATGAAGATTCGGCTGCTCTATTTAGCAGGTGGATACACTATGAAGAGAAAGCCCTTCGATAAAATAATAAAAGAAAAAGGATATAAATTTTAAGCAGTAAATATTCTTTGTCCAGTCAGAGTATAACATGCCGCTGACTGGTACTTCCAATAGATTTCACAGATAAGAGCGAGGTGGATATCGGTGAAGGCAACAAAGAGAAGATCGTACTAATGGTTTATCTGAGTTATTGTTAATTTCGAGGCGTCAGAAAAAGGTGAACACCATTATCAGAAATTAAGTGTAGAATATGATGCTTTCAATAGAGTATGTTAGCTAGTTGGTTATTTCTCATTAACGGGTAACAAGCAAAACCGAAAGATATTTACCATGTAAACAACAGCTCTAATTGAAGGCAAGTGTTCTCTTAGTTGCCAGTTAATAATAGGTTTCCTGGAAATTGTAATTGCAGAACAGTAATTGCAGAGAGGTTGAACGAGAAAATTAATGTGTAAGACGTAGAATTTGCCATTACTTATAGAAATTCTGCTTTGTATTAACTCGGAAGTGACTAGCTCTCGTACCCTGACCAAATCAATAAATGTCACAAATACAGAAGCTGATGCGTTCAAAGGTTCGCATCTCGTTATCGCCATCACATTCTTTCTTCCCGCACTGATTATTATTATTATTATTATTATTATTATTATTATTATTATTTTCATTATTATTATTATTATTATTATTATTATTATTATTATTATTATTATTATTATTATTATTATTATGCTGTTGTTGTTGGTAGTGGTGGTGGTATTGGTGGTGATAGTGTTCAATCTTTGGTCCGCGTTTGATCCAGCAAGCATCTGATCAAAGCCGTTTACAAAAATCATCATCACCATCTTTTCGTTTGACTATTGCGATGTATCTAAGAACTTTGATTCACGTTATTCTTCCATTGTGAAGGCAGCGAGCTGGCTGAAAAGTTAGCACGTCGGGCGAATTGCTGCGCGATATTTCGTCTGCCGCTACGTTCTGAGTTCAAACTCCGCCGAGGTCGACTTTGCCTTTCATCCTTTCGGGGTCGATTAAATAAGTACCAGTTACGCACTGGGGTCGATATAATCGACTTAATCCATTTGTCTGTTCTTGTTTGTCTCCTCTGTGTTTAGCCCCTTGTGGGTAGTAAATAAATATTTCGGTTGCCGCTACGTTCTGAGTTCAATTTCCACCGAGGTCGACTTTGCCTTTCATTCTTTAGGGGTCGATAAATTAAGTACCATTTGCATTCTGGGGTTGCTCTAATCGACTGCCTCCCTCCCCAAACATGTCGGGCCTTGAGCCTAGAGTAGAAAATAATATTAAGGCAGTGAGCTGGTAGAAACGCTAGCACACCGTGTGAAATGCTTAGCAGTATTTCGTCTGTCTTTACGTTCTGAGATCAAATTCCGTCGAGGTCGACTTTGACTTTCATCATTTCGGGGTCTATAAATTAAGTACCAGCTGCGTACTGGGGTTGATCTAATCGACTGGCCTCTACCCCCAAAAATGTCCGGCATTGTGCCTAGAGTAGAAAAGATTATTCTTCTACTGTCATAAAATTTGATAAAGATCCCTCAGTTGTTGTTGTTGCTGCTGCTACTGTTGTTTTTCCTCTTGAGTCCCAAGACATACACACTGCTCAATGATTCTTTCTTTTAGTGTGAGTTGATTGGAATTTCGTTACTATTTCTAGCATTTCGTGTTACTACCTTCATGTTCATTGACTGACTTGTTGTAGAAGTCGTTGTTGGTGATTCGCTGCTGATAATGCAGTTTTTTTATGTTAACGTTGTTATTTTTGTTCTTTGAGTCAATATTAGTCCTGGATCAGAAATATCAATGATCGATCACAAGTGTTCCACCCACGACATTCACCTGTTATTTCGGGCACAGCGCGGGTGTGTGTATATGCAGGAGTATTCAGTGACTCATTCTATCCTTAAACCCGTTTAGAGTTTTAGGGTGATTTCATTGTTATTCAAAAATCATTCTTGCTGTTCTACCTGTTCTTGTTGTTTAACCCCAGGTCAGCCTTGATTGGGCAGATCAGCAATGAAAGGTGTTATATCCACTATCTATATTTATGAGTTCTCGCGTGCCCTTCCATTCTAAATATAGCTGTATGCGATTTCAGGAAAATTTGGTTGCTATGCATACAGTGTTATTCCTTCTCGAGGTCATACACACACACTCACACACACACGCACACACACACACACGAACACACACATACACAAATTTATATATACATATATAGAGGTATATATATATATATATATATATATATATATATGTGTGTGTGTATATATATGTTTGTATACTACATGTATGTATATATATATATATATATATTCTTTGACTGCGGCCATGCTGGAGCACCACCTTTAGTCGAAAAATTTGAATCGAGGACTTGCTCTTTGTAAGCCTAGTACTTATTCTATAGGACTCTTTTACCGAACCGCTAAGTTATGTGTTGAAAACACACCAGCATCGGTTGTCAAGCGATGGTAGGAGGACAAACACAGACACACAAATGCATGTATATATATATATACACGACGGGTTTCATTTACTTTCCGCCAACCAAATCCACTCACAAGGCTTTGGTCGGCCCGAGGCTATATTAGAAGACACTAGTTCGAAGTGCCACGCAGTGGGACTGAACCCGGGACCATGTAGTTGGTAAGAAACATTCTTACCTCACAGCCACGCCATATATATATATATATATATATATGTAGTTTTCGTTTACTTTTCTTTTACTTATTTCAGTCAGTTGACTGCGGCCATGCAGGAGTACCACGGTCAGTCAAACCATTCGACCCCGGGACTTCCTGTTAAGCCCGATACGTATTCTATCAGTCTCTCTGGCCGAATCGCTAAGGCACGAGGACGTAAACACAACAACACCAGTTGTCAAGTAGTGATGGGCGACTAAACACAGACACAAAGACACCTACACACATAGATAATCACATAATACACATATATGTATGTATATATGTCTTTATGTATGTATGTATGTATATATATGCATGTATGTATGCTATATATATATATATGACTGCTTCTTTCAGATTCCGTCTACTAAATCCACTTTCAAGGCCTTGGATGGCGTGAGTAGTAGTCACAAACCGTAGGTGCCACGCAATGTGACTGAACCCGGAGCCATCTGGTTGGAAAGCAAGCTTCTTACCACACAGCCACGCCTGTATATAATATAAAGTAATATAATACATTAGAATATAATGTAATAATATTGTATATATTTATATTGATATATTGACAGATTGATAGATACAGGGAGAGAGAAAGTAGGTGTTTATGTTGTTCCATAGATAAGCTTTCAACCCGCCTTATCTATGAAACAACTACGAAGATATAAACCAAAATCTTTAACATAGTAATATAGTAATAAATATCTATAAATTTACGCATGGAAATAGACTCGACAATAAAAATAAGACGTTCTGTTCCCACGGAGGTCGCTAGTATCGTTAATTAGTGAAGAAATTAATTATTACTTTGGGAATTGTTTATTTAGATGCACAGACAAGATCAAATTAGAAGTTTTACAAAACATTTAATAATAACGTCATTATATTTCTGAGGTTATAGCAACAGAGATGTTATTGGTTGATTGGTTGTAACAAGCAAATAATATCAAACTAATACAGACATCGAAATGACCGTCTTGATGCACAAAAAAAAAAAAAAAAAATCAATCGGTATACTGCGGATAGAAATAGACGAAGACAGACAAACAGACAGATCGATTGCTTGGTCAGTTAGTAGATAGGTAGATACAGGGATAGATACAGAGACAAACAGACAGATATAGTCACACAAACACGTACATATACACGCAAACACACGCAAACATATATACAACATACATATTCAAGATGCGTAGATTATCGACATAGTCATATAAAAATATATATACACACACACACCAACATATATATATATATATATATATATATATATATTATATATATATATATATATATATGCATGTATATATATATGCATATATTTATATATATATATGCATATATATGTATATATATATATATATATATATACATATATATCTTATATATATATGTATATGTATATATATATATATATATATATATATATATATATCTATATATATATATATATAAATATAGATGCACATAAATACATGCATAGATAGACGATACAAAAAAAAAACAGGGACGGGTCAACCGAAGCTTTCTATTCTCAATATATATGTGTGTGTGTGTGTGTGTAAATATATATGTACGTATGTATACTTAATTTATATTTTGTGGTATACAGCCAATTGTCTTTGGCCCCAAGCTTCCATAAATCACATGTTTCCACAAACCACACGTTTCTGAAGATCATAGTCCGTAGCATTAATGCTATTTCTCCCACAAAATGAATGCATGAACATGATCTACCCGATCTTAATGGATCCTATGGATTGCACAGTTGTCATTGCAGGAAACATATATATACATATATATATGTATGTATGTATGTATATAATAATAATAATAATAATAATAATAATAATAATAATAATAATAATAATAATAATAATAATAATAACAATAATCAAGTGTGCAGCGAATAATGAACATCGTGGACGCGTATCAGCGAGCTCCCTGCGAAGAAAGATTAGATCTGAGATTACCGTCAAGGAGGAATTAAGAAACCTCAATACAAGAAATGAAAGAGAGTTGTGTTTTAATGTAAGTCATTTTAGGAAACTGAAAGATTTCGTTCATATAGAAGTATAGTTTCTCCGCGTTGAAGATAGTGAAACGAAAGAACCGAATGTAGAAAGAAATAAAATTATCTGGCTATCAAGGGAAGGATCTTCGTGGTTGATTTTGACAGATATTTGCAGAAAACAGTTATAATGAAACATGGTTGTAGATGCAGAAAGGAAGGCTAAAATAGAAACAGAAATTTGTTAGTAGCAGCATATGATCAAGCATCGAGAACTAACTGGATGAAAGCCAAAACAGACAAAATTTAGGTAGATTTCTAATATAGGTTAGGTAACTCAAAGAATGAAAATGTTATGTAGTCAATGAAAGTAGTATGCTGGCATAGAAAGAATCTAACCTGCTGTGAGTGCAAGAATTAACAACAGCACCACCAACAACAACGACAATAACAACAACAACAACAACAACAACAACAATAATTATAATAACAGAAATAATTAAAGACAGGAAAGTAAATTAATGTAGACTAATAGATGTAAATGTTACCACTGATAAAAATATAACTGTAAAGAAATTTATCAAGTTAAGTAAATATAAGTACATGGAAATTGAAATACAAAAGATGTGGTATCTCAAAGCGGGAACTGTTCCTGTTATTGTAGATGCCCTTGGTATGATAGAAAAGTGATGTCAAAATCAGTTATGTAACATCCCAGGAGAACCATGTCTCCGAGAAATCCAAAAGATTGTGCTGACTAGTTTAATAATAATAGTTGATGCAGTACCAGGTAGTGGTTCTCGTGGATTCTGATCTTAACTGACTGGAAGTGTTATCATGTGCAATGTTTTGTCTTGGTATAAAAGACGGACTACAGCAAATATTCTGCTCAGTACCACAGATTTGCTTGTCAGTTACTTGACCTTAAATAGTGGAGCATTGCCCTTGGTGGGTGGCGATACGTGCATATCTGATCACGAACAGAAGTAGTGGGGGTGCATCATAGCCATACCTGTGTTTCGA
>NW_021828522.1:2500-8165 GCF_006345805.1 Octopus sinensis
CAAGTTCTGTTCCATATGACCTGCGCTTCCAATTATTGTTGTTGTATGTGTAATATTCCGGTACTTCAGGGTAAATGAGAGTAGCAGCAAACTCATCAACTGAACACAATTTAAAAAATGCTATAAGCCTAGTCCCTTTTGGATTTTAAATGACTTGAAGTGCATTTTTCTCTGTGACGTCATAATTCAGAATGACGTAGAGAGAGAGAAACAGAGAGATAAAAGAGATGGAAGGGGGAAAAAAGAGAGAGGTGATATATGATAGAGAGGACTGAAAAATGAAATATTTTGCAATGTAAACAAGATTTGTTTTAGGAGAAAGATTGTGTGTTGATGAAATTTTCGAGTGAATCCGCCAAAAAAAATAATGTCCGTTACGTTTCTGAAAAAAGTGAAATAGGAATATTTAAAGTCGTTGCAGTAGAGAGACGCTGGAGGTGCCAAACGTCGTTATATATAGAAAAAAAAAATGTGAGGAAGAAATATACTTAAGTAATGGCGATGATAATTCTCTATGACTGCAGACTGACGTGTAGAGAGAGAGAGAGAGAGAGAGAGAGGAGAGAGAGACGAGAGAGAGGAGAGAGAGGGAGAGAGGAGAGAGAGAGAGAGAGAGGAGAGAGAGAGGAGAGAGAGAGGAGAGAGAGTGTGTGTGTGTGAAAGCGCTGTGAGGAAATAGAGTGAAAAAGGGATGGTAAGAGTAAAGAACGACGTTAGAGGGCAAGGGAGTATATATCTTTGAGGAAGATGGAATACATTAGAGAACATTGCTGTTGTTCATTGCTTGTGCGTGTGTGCGTGTGTTATATATCAAGGTAACAATGTCTTTATTATTATTATTATTATTACGTTCTGAGTTCAAATTCCGCCAAGGGGTCCTTCCGGGGTCGATTAAATAAGTACCAGTTACGCACTGAGGTCGATGTAATCGACTTAATCCGTTTCTATGTCCTTGTTTGTCCTCTATGTGTTTAGGGTTAGGGATAAATTAAATACCAGTTACTTAATGGGGCCGGTCTAAACAACGGCATCAATTCGTTAACGTGACAAGTTTTCTGGAAATGCAAGGGGAGTAACTCTAGAAAGGGAGATAACTAAAAAATCATCAAAAGTTACCTCCCTTACATTTAATTACATTACGACTATAATCAAAATGTATATATAATCTACAATGTAATATTCAGACGTAACACACACACACACACCACACACACACACACACACACACACACACACACACAGTATAAAATTGGTTTCTCTATTCGGTATAAAAATTTAAAAAAAAGAAGTTTGGCTACTTTTTCTAGCAGGTCAATGAAACACATACAGGCTAAATTTTGTTGTTATTTATATCTTTATAAATCCGAGTAAAATTACATAATGGATTAAAAAACACAAAGTAAAAGTGAAATAAAATTTATGTTCCTGAAATAAAAAAGTGAAACAAAATCTATACTCATACGTGTGTGTATTGTGTTGATGTATATATAATAAAAAAAACAGTCTATATATTTATACTGGCGACAAGTGCGAGTGTCAATAGTTTATTATACATTGGTTCGTATATGGCTTCCTTTATTGAATTCTAATTTAGAAAGATTGAAATCAATTCACTGTTCACGAGTGAGTTCATATTCTTATGTATATCTCTCTCTATATAAACGGCAGTTTGTCTGTGTGTGACCACGGCTTTCAACCGATTCTGATGAAACTTGACACACACATAGCCCAATGTCATAATTCAAAACTAACGCAGCGAAAATTTTGAAAAGTTCCCCCAGTTCTGAAAAAAATTGATAAATTCGACATGGGGTCGAGAATCAGAAACACAAACCACAGACTGTCTAGGGGACGCAACTCGGCGTCATTTTTGACGGCTACTGTTTAAATAATGAATAACAAACCACAACTTGACACATCTGTAAAGTATTTGATAACGAATGATGTGTGTGTGTGTGTTTGTGTGTGTTGACCAGAAAATACAGCGTCCTTGCTACCATATTTCGTAACGAGTGACGTGTTGAGCAAAAATATAACGTCTTTGCTTACTTTGTAACGAATGACATTTTTAACGCAAATAACGTTTCTTGACTTTCATATTTTTAAGAAAATCTTTATATATAAAAGACAAGTTGTGTGTCTGTCTCCTACGATTTAGATTCCTAACTACTCCCACATTTTGCGGTGCAGTTTAACCAAAACAGGGTATCTTATAGTCGTGATTCATATCGATCCCTTCTGGCTATTAGCGCGCGTCTACGATGAGTCTACGATTTAAAAAAAAATTTACCATCATTTTTTCCATTTTAATGCATTTTATTCGCTATTATATAAGGGAAGTAACTCTCTAAAAATACTTATATAGTTATTTCCCTTACAAACCCGAGCAATACCGGGCGATACTGCTAGTATACATATAAACACATTAAACAAGAACGAATGTTTATATGTGTGTGCGTGTGTTATATTAGTTCTCAACAAGACATATTGGTACAAGGTTATCAAGGTAACAATGTCTTTATTATTATTACGTTCTGAGTTCAAATTCTGGCGAGGGGTCCTTCCAGGGTCGATTAAATAAGTACCAGTTACACGCTGGGGGTCGATTTAATCGACTTCTGGTTTGCACGCACAACGGTAGGAACCTAGGAAATTGTGACATATGGCACCATAACGACAAGGATTCTTTAAACACTCGTTGATGTCTGAAAAATGAAACCGAAATTTTATTATTTTCAAAATTATTTGAAGCAAAGGCAGCGTATTTCAATGGAAATTGTTAATGTCATATCATCATCATCATCATCATCAACAACAACATTCTGGCATCCGCTTTTGCATACTTGCATCCATCAGACAAGAGTCAAAATGGAGCAGAGTTTTGGAAAAGATGAACGTAGGTGTGGCTGTGTGGTAAGTAGCTTGCTTACCGACCACATGGTTCAGGGTTCAGTCCCACTACATGGCACCCTGGGCAAGTGTCTTCTATTATAGCCTCGGGCCGACCAAAGCCTTGTGAGTGGATTTGGTAGACGGAAACTCTACCGAAAGATTGAAAGTTGATCCATTCACATGCACTCACACAGAACCATTCACCAGGTGTATAGCCAATTTTTTACACTAAAAAAACCTCAAAATTTAAAACCAATAAAATTATCGATTTGCAATTGTCCATGTTTCTCAGATAAGACCATACAGATAAGGCCATACTGACACCAGTCTTCGTAAAAATCAGTGAAATACCTATTGAGATATTTATTTAGAAAGATAACAGGCTGAAATCGTTTTGTACCCAACTCACCTGAGCAATGTTGACGAGGTTAAGATCATTCAGAGCTTCTGTAATGTTACCAACATTCATTCTGTAGTTTCCATTCTCAAAGTCCATTCTAGAACCATCAAGAGGCTTGGCATCAGTTCACGCGGATAGCCGCGCTCTTCATTGATGGACGATCCGAGTGATCCCCTGTCCAGGGTTTCGGTATTTGCTACTACTACTACTACTGAAAGAAATTAAAAGGCGTCGGCAGCGGAAAAGAGCGCGCGACTGCCGAAGCCAACGGCGAGGTAGGAAGGAAGAGAGAAATGTCATGGAGCTCGCAAAGCGTGCAAGCACCATCGTCCGAGCGCCATGTGAGCGGGCCGGCGCCGGCAGGTGGTTGCGCGGTCGGCAGCAGAAGTAGGAAAAAGTGCGGCAAGTTGGCGGGCTGACGCACTGCTGCTGATGTGCTGTTAGAGGGCCTAAACAAAAGTATTCGGTAGTACTCGGGCAAGGGGGCCCGGCCGCGACTTGTGGTTCGGCAGGTTTCGTGAAGAAACTGCACGCGAAGAGAAGAATAGTTACACTGTAGCGCTGCGTTACACCACGGTTGTTATCATCTTTCGGGAATTTACGGGACTGATCATGTCACCGTATCGACTTTGTGACGACAGCTCACCCACACTGCC
Organism: Octopus sinensis; assembly: GCF_006345805.1. Taxonomy (NCBI): domain Eukaryota; kingdom Metazoa; phylum Mollusca; class Cephalopoda; order Octopoda; family Octopodidae; genus Octopus; species Octopus sinensis. Next base: position 6,449 of record NW_021828522.1, read on the forward strand.
GCCACCTGCTTCGGCACCGTCCACGTGGGCGACACCGCAAGCTTCGGTTCGTTCTAACGATATCGGACACGGTAGCGCTGCGTTACACCACGGGTGTTATCATCTTTTCGGGAATTTACGGCACGGACCATGTCACCGTATCGACAGCTCACCCACACTGCCGCCACCTGCTTCGGTTCGCTCTAACGATATCGGACACGGTAGCGCTGCGTTACACCACGGGTGTTATCATCTTTCGGGAATTTACGGCACGGACCATGTCACCGTATCGACTTTGTGACGACAGCTCAACCACACTGCCGCCACCTGCTTCGGTTCGCTCTAACGATATCGGACACGGTAGCGCTGCGTTACACCACGGCTGTTATCATCTTTCGGGAATTTACGGCACGGACCATGTCACCGTATCGACTTTGTGACGACACCTCACCCACACTGCCGCCACCTGCTTCGGTTCGTTCTAACGATATCGGACACGGTAGCGCTGCGTTACACCACGGGTGTTATCATCTTTCGGGAATTTACGGCACGGACCATGTCACCGTATCGACATTGTGACGACAGCTCACCCACACTGCCGCCACCTGCTTCGGTTCGTTCTAACGATATCGGACACGGTAGCGCTGCGTTACACCACGGGTGTTATCATCTTTCGGGAATTTACGGCACGGACCATGTCACCGTATCGACTTTGTGACGACAGCTCACCCACACTGCCGCCACCTGCTTCGGTTCGTTCTAACGATATCGGACACGGTAGCGCTGCGTTACACCACGGGTGTTATCTTTCGGGAATTTACGGCACGGACCATGTCACCGTATCGACTTTGTGACGACAGCTCACCCACACTGCCGCCACCTGCTTCGGTTCGTTCTAACGATATCGGACACGGTAGCACTGCATTACACCACAGGTGTTATCATCTTTCGGGAATTTACGGCACGGACCATGTCACCGTATCGACTTTGTGACGACAGCTCACCCACACTGCCGCCACCTGCTTCGGTTTGCTCTAACGATATCGGACACGGTAGCGCTGCGTTACACCACGTGTGTTATCATCTTTTTGTGAATTTACGGCACGGACCATGTCACCGTATCGACTTTGTGACGACAGCTCGACCACACTGCCGCCACCTGCTTCGGCACCGTCGACGTGGGCGACACCGCAAGCTTCGGTTCGTTCTAACGATATCGGACACGGTAGCGCTGCGTTACACCACGGTTGTTATCATCTTTCGGGAATTTACGGGACGGATCATGTCACCGTATTATTGACTTTGTGACGACAGCTCGACCACACTGCCGCCACCTGCTTCGGCACCGTCCACGTGGGCGACATCGCAAGCTTCGGTTCGTACTAACGATATCGGGCACGGCAGTGCTGCGTTACACTGGCGAGGTAGGAAGGAAGAGAGAAATGTCATGGAGCTCGCAAAGCGTGCAAGCACCGTCGTCCGACGCCATGTGGGCGGGCCGACGCCGGCAGGGTGGTTGCGCGGTCGGCAGCAGAAGCAGGAAAAAGTGCGGCAAGTTGGCGGGCTGCCACTACTACTACTACTACGCTGTTAGAGGGCCTAAACAAGAGCATTCGGTGGTACTCGGGCGGGTGGGCCCGGCCGCGACTTGTGGCTCGGCAAGTTTCGCGAAGAAACTGCACGCTAGGAGGCGAGGAACAATGGCCGCGCGTTACGGTGGTCATCGGAAGGCGCCGTG
>NW_021828523.1:2500-8212 GCF_006345805.1 Octopus sinensis
TATATATATATATATATACACACACATATATATATATATTACGTAAACGTTAATACATATACGAGCATACATAAACATACGCTAGTAGCCAATTCTGCCATACGTTTTATGAATACCACACACGATGCTTATCTTCGTAACGAGATCACTGTCTTATTTCAAACAATTAAGCATTTTTTTTTCTTTTTCGTAAATTGACAAAATAGTTAACTGAGCAGATGTCATTTGAATATTGTCGTCTGGAGACGTAAATGAAAATGTCGACTTTGATAGAATTAACCAAAAAAGGCATAATGGCTACCATCGTTCTTTTTATTCTTTTATTTGTTTCAGTCATTTGACTGCGGCCATGCTGGAGCACCGCCTTTTGTCGAACAAATCGACCCCAGGACTTATTCTTTGTAAGCCTGGTACTTATTCTATCGGTCTCTTTTGCCGAACCGATAAGTTACGAGGACGTAAACACACCAACATCGGTTTTCAAGCGATGGTGGGGGGGACAAACACAGACTCACAAACATATACATATACATGTGTGTGTGTGTGTGTGTGTGTGGTTGGTTGGTAAGCAAGCTACTTATCACACAGCATTCATTATCATTATCATCGTAGACGTCGTTGTCATCGTTGTCGTCCTCATCTTGAAGATCACAGATCAACCACCACCTTCACCACATTGCCATATTATCACCATCACAATTAGAATAACCATAATAATGACAGCAACAAAAATATAATAATAATAATAATAATAATAATTAATTATTATTATTATTATTATTATTATTATTATTATTATTATTATTATTATTATTATTATTATCATTGTTATTGTTGTTGTTGTTGTTGTTGTTGTTATTACTTCATTTATTGGCCACCAGGGCCGACATATAGGGGACAATACAGTAGACGTGGACAGTAGGGATTTTAAGCAAAACAAGGAGTACACAAAACAATAACTGTAATACCAAACTAGAAGAATATAACAATGAAAGATATTAAAAATATTGGAGACACTAATTTACTGATCTATGCAGGAGGAGCAATAGTCACCTGAAGATTAAATATCTCACAGGGAAATATTGAAAAAGAGTAAATGTGGAAAAGAAGACTACAAAACAAATTGGAGACTTTAGTAGAATAGAAACATGGGAACTGAACAAGTTAGAAAATACAAGATGCAAATCTTTGCTCGAGAAAATATACTTAGTCAAAGAGAAAGGTTTGGGAATAGTAATAGAAGAATTGAAACAGCGTATCATAGCAGTAGCATGTAAGCTCTCCAGATATCATAAAAGAATGGGTCAGTATCAACAGAATAGATTATTTGAGACAAACCAGAGGAAATATTTTATAACCAAATAAATAATAGAAAACGAAGTACTGAAGATGAGAAACCTAATGCAGAAGAAGCTAGAAAGTTCTGGAGTAATATTTGAGATAAGCCAGTCAATCATAATGGAGATGCAATATGGTTAAAGAAAGTGAGGGAAGAAGTAGTGAGTGAGAAGCAACCAGATCTAAGATTAACTAGAGCTTAAATGAGTAAAGTGTTGGGAAAAATGACGAGTTGGAAGGGCCCAGGACCAGATTTAGTTCAAGGTACTGGCTAATGAAATTTAGTAGTTTACATGGGAGGCTGAGGAACAACTTCAAGATTGCCTTAATACCAGATTGAATGACTAGAGGGAGGACAATATCATTATGAAGGATAAGAGCAAGAGTAATACAACTAGCAACTATAGATCAATCAGTTGCTCACCATCAATCACTTGCTGGCTGAAGTTGTACAGATGTGCGACAAGGATATAAGGATGGAATTCAGTATCTCGAAGTATACGGGGTTCACTTTGAAATGGGAAAAAGAACAGATTATAGGGCCACAGAATTGCCTAACGGAGAGAAAATGGAAGACCCGGATAATGATGGATACAAGTACTTTGGAATCCTGGATCTGAATAATATCTTTCCCAGAGAAATGAAAGACAACGTCATCACCGCTTATTTGAAGCGCTTCGAACTTCTCTTGGAATCAAAACTCACCTCAATGGAACCTTGTGACTGCTACATCAACATATGGGTTGTTGTTGTAGTCTGCTATCTTCAAATGGTCACGAGCGGAGATTGACCAACTCGATCACACAACCCGAAAGACAATGACATTACATGATGGCCTCCACCCTAAGGCAAACATATATAGGTTCTGCATGAAGAGGTGTAAAGGTGGACGTGAGCTGATTAGGGTACGGTGATGCATCAAAATTGAAAGAAGAAACCTGGTAAAGAATTTGGTAAACAGCAAGCAAGAACTGCTATAGTATGCTGCTAATGCAGAAGGATTTACCAAAAATGGACTTGAGAATGTTAATCAATTGCGATCACGAATAGCCAACAAGAGAGAAAAAACCCTACTCCGCATGGAATTACATAGTCAGTTCCACAGTGAAACTAACAACTTAAAAGATCATGAAGCACCTTGGAGATGGCTCAGCAAGGGTGACCTAAAATAGGAGACTGAAAGACATTAGTCTGCTCAGGATAAAATCAGGATCAATTCAGTAAAAAGAGGCACATGCCACACACATGCAACGAGCCTCTGCAGAATGTATGGGATGAGGGTCGAAAACGTGACTCACATTGGAGGTGCTTGTGAAAGTCTTGCACAGAAAGAATACAAGTGCAGACACGACAAGGTAGCGCAGACGCTTCACTGGCTACTATACTATATATGGTAACGGGTGCTTAGTACCAATACACTCCGGAAAAGCTAATTGACGAAAAGGGGAAGGCAAAGAATCCTCTGGGACTTTGACTTCCATACAGACAAAGTGTTAGAGCACCGAAGGCCTTACATAGTAACCTTTAGGAGGGCCAAACAAGAGTGCCTAATAGCGGACGTGGCAGTGCTAGGAGATCAACATACTCTCATGAAAGAAAGAGAAAAAGTTGATAAATATGGAGACCTGAGAATTGAGATCGCTAAGATGTGGCAGCTACGAAAGTCAAATGTAAAGGTTGTCCCTATTGTCATCGGAGCATTGGGTTCAATGCCATCCAACCTGAAGAAACATCTGGAAACTTTAGAAATACCCTACAATCTAGTTGTATTGCAAAATTCGGCATTATTTGAAACAGCACGCATATTGCGTAAAGTACTGTCTGTCTGAGGTCTTCGTTGTAAATTGACTGACAGTACAAACTGTCACCGGTTGACGCAATATCTTCAATCAACATCATCACGATACTGGATACTGTGTGAAGTAATAATAATAACAATAATAATAATAATAATAATAGATAGGCTACAGCAAATATTCTGCTCAATACCACAGATTTGCTTGTCAGTTGTTTGACCTTAACCAGTTGAACATGTCCCTTAGTGGCTGACGATATGTGCATCTCTGATCACGAGCAGAAGTAGTGGGGGAGCATCATGGCCATGTGTTGGGGGGGATTTTTTGGGGTTTGAATAATTCACCTCTGGAAACATGGGTGGTTCTTTCAACATCCTTAAACAACCCTTATTCAGGGACCTTTTGAGCGGGATGGGCTACTCAACCTGAAGAAAATTCTAACTGGGCCCCACCTGCAAGGTCATGTGCTGTTTATCTTGATATGAGATCACCATGTCGCGCACATATGGTTGTGATGCAGGTGCCTGGTGTACCCTTATCAGACGGGTAGTCATGATGGGTATATTGGGCTTCGTATATTTTACCCCAGTATCACTTTGATGGCATGCACTGCTCTCTCACTCAATAATAATAATAATAATGTCTTTACTAGCCACGGAGGACTAACACGAAGGAAAACATTAATGACGGCACATGACAGTACAGTGTGGTTTTTAGCGTGTAAAATATATAACAAATAAAATAAATTCAAAGTAAATTCTCCAGTAGAGAGGGGCCACTCATGGAATGGGTCTTCCAAAGGTCACTCATGGAGAAAGCCCAGAAAATCCAGTCAATATGACCACCAGGCTTCCGACATGCTTGGCGGCATTTCGTCCGTCTTTAAGTTCTGAGTTCAAATTCTGCTGAAGTCGCCTTTGTCTTTCGTCCTTTCAGAATCGATGAAATAAATACAGCTGAACGCTGGAATCAATGTAATGGATGCTGGCCTTGAGCCAAAATTTGAAATCAAATATATATATAATATATATATATATATATTATATATATATATATATATTTAGTGAATAGTTGTGTGTGTGCGAGAGAGAGAGAGAGAGAGAGAGAGAGAGAGTGCATTTTGTGTAAATGATTTTACTTTTGTTTATATGTTTTTTGCGTTTATATTTTTGTTAGGTCGTGTTTACAACTTCCCAGGTAATACGAATATTTCTTTAGAAATATTTGGAAATATACGTTTGGTAATGGTTCAGTGGCTTTTGACGATTGTACTGTTTCCGATCCTCTAATGTAAATTCACTTTTGTGGTGCAATTTTAGTTACATGAAAAATGCGTGGTTCCAGCGTTATTTCCGCGTTTCATGTTTCCTCGTTGTATAAATAATACACTTCAACAGAGAATTCTAGAAGAATGCTCTGTTGAAAATGAGCAGTGAAATAGGAAACAGGAAAATTATAGAAAGACTCTGATTGTAGTAATTCTTAGCACAGCTTAAAAGTTAATTAGCAGGTTACATTACTCTGTAACTATGCGATTGTTCTGGTAGAACACGCAACCCCTATTACAATCATCAACGGAACGACAATACTGGGACATTCTTAAACTAATTCTGTTTACGAATATAACGGTATCAATGAAACTTTATCTGTTTCAGTTGACAACAATGTCATGAAGTTCAACTGCAATCCGTATACTACACAATTAGTTAAAGTAATGAATAGGATTCATGTTCAAATATGAATCCTTCTCATTTCTACTTAGAATCATTCAATTTAATGCTCTCCCAGCTGAGATGCTATATGTCAAAGACAGTTTCCATGAGGCCTCTTCACTTACTCGAAATAGTAGCCAAATTTCTCTAATTTCACATGTTACTGTCTTAAAACAGGGAGGCAAGTGTCTTGTTCAAAAATGCAATCGAAGGCATGTTAGAAATTAAACAGAGATGAGATGATTATGTTTTGATCGTTTTTGACCGGAATTCTGATTCAACTAGGGCTCACATGACGCTAAATAAACAGAGGAATAACAGCAAGAACAACAGCGATTTGGAAAAAAAAAACCTTCTGTATTTTATGAAAATATTAAATATGCGTGAGTATATTCAACAGCATGTGACTTCTATAGGTGAGGTAGGTAGGTACATACATACATGCTTAGATACATACATACATACATGCTTAGATACATACATACATACATACATACATACATACATACATACTACATCATACATACATACATACATACATACAAACATACATATTGAAATTCCAATGAAGAAGCCTTGGATCTAGGTTAGAAACCGGTTCTCTTCCAACTGGCAAGAAATCTTGAAATAAACTGGATAACGACATACGTACATACATCATCCATACATATATATAATATATATATATATATATATATAATATATATATATATATATATACGAATTTGTACATATAGTATATAAGATGCATATATGTATTATGTATATATAACTATGGTACACGGACGGGATGGGCCGAAGGAAAAAATCCGAACAAGATGCCTAAAAGTCATACGAAATTAAAAATATATATTATAATTCTATTC
>NW_021828524.1:0-8165 GCF_006345805.1 Octopus sinensis
TTTGCCTTTCATCCTTTCGGATCGATAAATTAAGTACCAGTTACGCACTGGGGTCAATATAATCGACTTAATCCGTTTGTCTGTACTTGTTTTTCCCCTCTGTATTTAGCCACTTATGGGTAGTAAGAAATAGGTATTAGTTGCAGTTGGAGAGTAATGGATTCGATGCGCAGATAAGGGTGATATATTCTTATATTCTTTTAAGCATTTCAGCCCAAAGCTCAGCCCATGATGGATCACCGCTAGTACTACCATCTTTTCAATGATCATTCTTTTGTGATTGGCTTTCTATATTGCTGCCCACTTTTCAGTTTCTTGACTGACTTGACTTGATGACTTGAAAGCATTCACCCGGGGTGGGTTGAGCTGGCTTCATTCATCCTCAATACTGCATCACTCACAAACGCCGATCAGGCCTGGCGATTTGATGCTAACGACCACGTGATCTCCAACTACTCCTTATTCCAGCAGCGAAAGCCGCAGATTTGGGGGCCTAGGTTGGGTTCCAAGAACTTTCAAATCTTTTGCGAATAATCCCTGCTATTTAGCTATTTCATCTGTAACTTTCGGTGTATTTACTAGAAGGAAATTGGAAGAAACCCATTGCACTAGCATGGCCGCAGTCAAAGGACCGAAACAAGTAAAATAATAAAAGAATATTATCTTTCTCTTTTCTCTTTTACTTGTTTCAGTCATTTGACTGCGGCCATGCTGGAGCACCGCCTTTAATCGAGCAACTCGACCCCCGGGACTTATTCTTTGTAAGCCCAGTACTTATTCTATCGGTCTATTTTGCCGAACCGCTAAGTGACAGGGACATACCACACCAGCATCGGTTGTCAAGCAATGCTAGGGGACAAACCAGACACACAAACATACACGCACAACACACATATATATATATACATATATGCGAAAGGCTTGTTTCAGTTTCCGTCTACCAAATCCACTCACAAGGCTTTGGTCGGCCCGAGGCTATAGTAGAAGACACTTGCTCAAGGTGCCACGCAGTGGGACTGAACCCGGAACCATGTGGCTGGTAAACAAGCTACTTACCACACAGCCACTAATATAAATGTGTGTGTGTGTGTGCGTGTGTGTGTGTGTGTGTGGAGGTGCAATGGCCCAGTGGTTAGGGCAGTGAAATCGCGGTCATAGGATCGCGGTTTCGATTCCCAGACCGAGTGTTTATTGAGCGAAAACACCTAAAGCTCCATGAGGCTCCGGCAGGGGGTAGTGGCGATCCCTGCTGTACTCTTTCGCCGCAACTTTCTCTCACTCTTTTTTCTGTTGGCCTGCTCGCTTAGCCAGCGGGGTGGCGTCATTTGAAGGCTAAGACAATGCGAAGTGCATTGTGGCCAGCGATGTGTAGCAACATCTGATAGCCTGGTCGGTCACGGTGATCACGGTGATATATATATATATATATATATATATATATATATATATGCAGAAATTTTGGGGTACAAAACGTACTCAATAAAATCTGTCACCCATTCCATCTATATTATTTATACTATATATATTATCGTTTACATGTTTAAGCCAATAGGTTGCGGTCATGCCGAGATACGGCCTTGAAGGACTTTTTGCTGAATAAATTGACCACAAATCCTTATTTCTTGTTAAGCCTGGAACTTATGCTAAGGTACGGTGACGTAAACAAACTAATACCGGTTATCAAGCGGTGGGAGGACACACGCAGACAGAAACACGCACACACACACACACACACACACTAACACACATGTATATTATACGTGTAAGACCGGGCTCTGTGTTGTATTCTTGAGCAAGACACTTTATTTCACGTTGCTCTAGTTCACTCAGCTGTAGAAATGAGTTGTGGCATCTCTGGCACCAAACTGTATCGGTTTTTGCCTTTCCCTTGGGCAAGATCGGTGGCGTAGAGAGGGGTGGCTGATACACATAGGTGATTGCTGGTCTGCCATAAACAACTTTTCCCGGACTTATACCTCGGAGGGTAAATTTCTAGGTGCAATCTCGTAGTGATTCATGACCGAATGGGATTTTTACCTCTATCTATCTATCTATCTATCTATCTATCTATATATCTATCTATATATATATATATACATATATATATCTGTGTGTGTGTGTGTGTTTGTATATATATATATACACACACACACACACACACACACATATATATATATATTGCACACACACACACACACACACACAACGGTCTTCTTTCAGTTTCCGTCTATCAAATCAACTCACAAAGCTCTGGTCGGTCCGAGGCTATAGTAGAAGACACATGCCCCAAAAGTGCCACGCAGTGGGACTGAACGACTGAACCTCGAACCATGTGGTCGGGAAGCAAGCTTCATACTACACAGCCACTCATATACGTGCGCAAGGGCGTGTATGGATGTGTGCTTATGTTTGTGCGTGCGTGTATGTGTGTGTTTCTATTTCTTTACTGACCACAAGGGGCTAAACACAGAGGACAAACAAGAACAGACAAAGGGATTAAGTCGATTATATCGACTCCAGTGCGTAACTGGTACTTATTTAATCGACCCCGAAAGGATGAAAGGCAAAGTCGACCTCGGCGGAATTTGAACTCAGAACATAAAGACAGACGAAATACCTATTTCTTTACTACCCACAACGGGCTAAACACAGATGGGACAAACAAAGACAGACAAACGGATTAACTGGTACTTAATTTATCGACCCCGAAAGGATGAAAGGCAAAGTCGTACTCGGCGGAATTTGAACTCAGAACGTAACGGCAGACTAAATACGGCTACGCATTTCGCCCGGCGCGCTAACGTTTCTGCCAGCTCGCCGCCTATTGTTTGTATGTGTGTTTGTTTCGCTGTCCTACATGTTTCGCATAAGCTGACTTTATCTTTCAGTTTTAAACAACGATCACTTTGTTAATGATATCTGTTGTCATTCCGTATCAACCGACCAGCGTTTTCTAAATATATTCAGCGTTATTGTTTTCACTAAATGCATATGTTGTTGTGTTATTAACACTTCTGTAATCTTTTGGGTAATCGACATAAAATTGTGATTTCAAGAAAATTATTTCGCCAATAAAGTATATAACAAAATGCGGCACATCTTAAAAGTCAAAGATATATCCGTTAATGTAAAGCACTCCTGCACGAAAGTAAAGCAAGGTGTAAAAGAATACAAGTAGAAATGTAATCACATAGTCATGACGGATACAACATCCATTGCAAAATCAAACGGCGCAATTCGTATACTACAAGAAAGAAAGGTATCCGATTTCCTTTCTCTTCCCTCCATTACTGGCAACAATACACGAGAGGGGGAGGAGAAAAAAGAGGGAGGAAAAGTACAAAATCCACCTCGTAGTAGCAAGAGTGTCAACATAAACATCTCGGAAATCGAGATGGTCGCACTGCACTAGGGAGTACGAAGCGGTGACAGGAGTAAAGATCAGCTGAGAGAAGTCGGTGGGCTTGCAGCTCGGTACCTTGAGAAGTAGGCTCATGCCAACTGACAGCACTGGACGGAAGGACCGGTTAAAATGCTAAGGGTCTGGTTTGGCCCAGACCTCCAGGTGGCCAAGAACTGGGGGGGGGGGAGGTGACGAGCGGGGTAGTTAATCTCACCCAGAAATAGGCAGAGAGGAAGCTGTCGTTGAAGGGTGGAGGTGGCGAATGCGTACATCGCTTCTGTCATCTACTACCGCCAGACCGTCGTCCCTTGCCCTTCTTTGTGATTGATAAAGATGGAGCGCTTGCTATTCGATTTTTCTATGGAAGGTACATGTTCCGCTCGTCAGAAGGTCTATCTGCTGTCAATAGCCGCTGGGTGGAGGATTGGTCATACGCAGACATTGGTCATACGCGACATCTCCAAGGTTTCCTTAACGGAGAGCAAATGTGATCACTGTTCTTCAAACGGGACTTTGCGCAGTTTGTCTCACTGACGGAGTTACAGTGATGGATCAAGCGTAGAGCAAGAAAGAGCGCTTGGCACCCGGAGTATCGGCAAGCGCTCACAGCCTTCTGCCAGTTGGGCAACGCGGTGACGGAAGTTCAACCATGGAGTTCTATAGAGGATTAGTGGAGGGAAAGAGCGACGGCGTACTCGGGGAAACTCTGGGCGTCGAGAGGGATCAACTAACTGGTATTTTCCGGAGGACTTTCAGTCCAGGACCTATGGATAACTTCCAGAAATTCCTTTCCTGGCAGTGCTACCTGCAGGTTCGAGACAAGCTCTACAGACACGCAAGTGCTGTCAGATGAATCTGTCCGAGGTGAATGCAAGGCGATGAAACCATCCTGCATGCATTCGTCCAATGTTCATGCATTACTGATCTGTGGAGCTTTGTCGAACAGCTGTTGTCACGTGTAGGACAGATCCGGTTGTTAGCCGAGTCTATTGTAAGGATCGCTCTGCCGCCTTCTTTTGGTCGGGAGGAAAAGGGCAGTTTTCCCCTGTCTGGTGGCTATGGCGAAAGAAGTAGTGTGATGGACAAGGATGGAAGGACTGAGGACAGACACTTTCCTCTTCGGCCGAGCCCTCATTGACTTTTACAAGTTCCACTTGAAAAGGAAAGTGAGGGGAGAGAGTACTTGCCCGCCCCACTCCGCCAGTAAGTTTGTTGAAAGGTGGGGGAATGTTGCGAAAAAGATTCATGTGAATGGGCCTACTCTGAATATCCGTCTGTAAGCTGGAGCAGCTGAGGAGAAGAGGGGTGCCTACTTGGCATGCCCTTGGCAGTTGGGGTGACCAGGATGTGTGGGGTACCCTGGTTGGCCCTACGTGGAACTCCCTACTATTGGGGAATTTTGTTGTTTAATTTTTTGTTAACTGTTTTTGATTTTTATTGTTCACGTTTTCTGTTTTAAACGCCACTTGATTCTTGTTTTGTATTGTACCCATATGTTTTTGTGTTCGGGCCTTGCGGCCAATAAAGACTGGATTATTATTATTATTATTGTTGTTGTTATTATTATTATTATTATTATTATTATTATTATTATTTTATTATTATTATTATCATCATCATCATTATTATTATTATTATTATTATTATTATTATTATTATTATTATTATTAGTATTATTATTATTATTATTTATTATCATTATCATTATTATTATTATTATTATTATTATTATTATTATTATTATTATTATTATTATTATTATTTTATTATTGAGTGAGAGAGCAGTTCATGCCATCAAAGTGACACTGGGGTAAAATATACGAAGCCCAATATACCCATCATGCTACCCGTCTGATAAGGGTACACCAGGCACATGCATCACAACCATATGTGCGCGACATGGTGATATCATATCAAGATAAACAGCGCATGACCTTGCAGGTGGGGTCCAGTTAGAATTTTCTTCAGGTTGAGTAGCCCATCCCACTCAAAAAGTCCCTGAATAAGGATTGTTTAAGGATGTTGAACGAACCACCCATGATTCCAGAGGTGAATTATCCAAACATCCAAGAATTCCTTTCAACACATGGCTATGATGCTCCCCCACTACTTCTGCTCGAGATCAGAGATGCACATATCGTCAGCCACTAAGGGACATGCTCAACTGGTTAAGGTCAAACAACTGACAAGCAAATCTGTGATATTGAGCAGAATATTTGCTGTAGCCCATCTTTTATACCAAGACAAAACAATGTACATGATAACACTTCCAATCAGTTAAGATCAGAAGCCATGAGAGCCATGCACACGTACTGGTACTGCATCAGGGCATATTATTATTATTATTGAGTGAGTGAGAGCAGTTCATGCCATCAAAGTGACACTGGGGTAAAATATACGAAGCCCAATATACCCATCATGACTACCCGTATGATAAAGGTACACCAGGCACATGCATCACAACCATATGTGCGCGACATGGTGATATCATATCAAGATAAACAGCACATGACCTTGCAGGTGGGGCCCAGTTAGAATTTTCTTCAGGTTGAGTAGCCATCCCGCTCAAAAGGTCCCTGAATAAGGTTTGTTTAAGGATGTTGAAAGAACCACCCATGTTTCCAGAGGTGAATTATTCAAACCCCAAAGAATCCCTCTCAACACATGGCTATGATGCTCCCCCACTACTTCTGCTCGTGATCAGAGATGCACATATCGTCAGCCACCAAGGGACATGCCTCAACTGGTTAAGGTCAACAACTGACAAGCAAATCTGTGGTATTGAGCAGAATATTTGCTGTAGCCCATCTTTTATACCAAGACAAAACAATGTACATGATAACACTTCCAATCAGTTAAGATCAGAAGCCATGAGAGCCACTGCCTGGTACTGCATCAGGGCATTTATTATATTATTATTATTATTATTATTATTATCATCATATTATTATTATTGCTGTTATTATATATTATTATTATATTATATTATTATTATTATTATTATTATATCATCATTATTATTATTATTATTATATATCATTATTATTATATTATTATTCATCATCATATATTATTATTATATCATTATTATATTATTATTATTATTATTATTATTATAGTATTATTATTATATTTTATTATTATACAAAGCAGTGAACTTGCAGAATTGTTAGAACGCCGGACAAAATGAGGGGTGGTTCATCCGTTTTTACACTTTGAGTTCAAAATTCCGCCGAGGTCGATTTTTGCCTTTCATCCTTTCGGTCTCGATAAATCAAATACCAGTTGGAGTACTGGGAGATCGATGAAATCGACCATTCCCCTCCTCCAAATTTCAGGTCTTGTGCCTATAGTAGAAAGGATTATTATAATTCTATTTGTTACACTGTTTTTTACACAGACCTTTTTGAAAAGGGACAAAACCCTTTGTAACCTTTCGTCCTGTTTTGTCCCATCTTGTTTTTAATTAATTTTTGTCAGTCCTTGTGGCCAATAAAACGAATTAATTATTATTATTATTGTCTAGTACAATCATATCCATTATTTCTAAATGAAGTCAAACGAACCGCCATATTGTTTACATTGATAACGTTGTATTCCTTTTTTATTTGCAGTGTCAGATTTAAAAGCCAAAATATAGAAACCTTAATATATTCAGCATCACATTTAGCAAAATCAGTAAAACATTATGAGTAATTCATAAGCAGAAACGTCCTATTAATTTCACATAACATGACAGAGAAATATTACAACACATGGCACGCGTTGAATAGGAAATAGGTAGTTAGTGACCTACTAACCGAGTGTGTGTTTTCATGTCACTGAGGACAATTATTAAAGAAGTTATGCCCTGAGGAGAATAAAATGGAAAATGGGAAAAAAAAATATATATAAAAAACAAAAAATGGAAGAAAAAAAGCAGAAAGAAACAGAAAAGTCCTGTTTGATTGAAGACGGGTTACAGTTCTAAATTAATAAGTATAAACACCTTAGAATACTAAGTGTCTTATTTCAAATTTTAATTAATGATTATTATAATCCTGTCACATGGAGATACAAGCACTGGTAATAAATTACGCTTTCGTTTATATGACTCATAAAATATTCCATCAAGAGTGTAAAAGCGCTGAAAGACAAGCTGTAATGGCTATCATTTACTCGCAACAATAACAACAACAGCAAAAGCGCTCAGAAATTATGCTTTGGTTTATTTAGTCGACTAGCGGTCTCGTGACACACCTGTCTATGCAGTGTTTTATATATTCTGTGCATGAACGTTTAAACTATAATTTGCTACATGTCAAATGTAAGAACGCATCAATCACTTTCACTTAACGTCAATCGTAAAATGATATATTTTATGAGCATCACACTGTGACAAAAACATAAAAATATATAAGACAAAAGAGCAGCATGTCTATTTGTAGGATACGAAACAGGTATTATTATCTCCAACAACCACATTTGACTCATTTCCGAGGTATGACAAGGAGGAGCCAAGTCTGTTTGTCCCACATGTCTTCCAATAGCAACCCTCTCCTGTCAGAGTTTTATCACGGGTCTCCAACTGATTCACATCGCCATCTGAATTGAGCCTAAGACTGTTCAAAGATTGTGAGGCGACAGGACATCGCCATCACTGGAGACACACCCAAAGACCATCACAGTCTGAGTTGGGTTGGTGGTGTCTCGGTTACGTGGGACATCACATGGATTGTAGGTAAGCTGCTTGTTGTTCTGGGTGATGTGCATCTGGTTGCGG
>NW_021828525.1:0-8066 GCF_006345805.1 Octopus sinensis
GGCAAATTTCAGCGAAAGATGGTAGTTTCCTAACAAAACTTGAAAGGAACACGTGCTTGTATGTATAAGAGAACAACTAATTGACGGCATTGTTTCTGATCGTGTTGCAGACATCTTGTATGTATGTATGTATGTATGTATGTGTGTATGTATGTATGTATGTATGTATGTATGTGTGTATGTATGTATGTATGTATGTATGTGTGTATGTATGTATGTATGTATGTATGTATGTATGTATGTATGTGTGTATGTATGTATGTATGTATGTATGTATGTTGTATGTATGTATGTAGGCATGTGTGTATGTATGTATGTATGTATGTATGTAGTATGTATGTATGTGTGTATGTATGTATGAGTATGATGTATGTGTGTATGTATGTATGTATGTATGTTTGTGTGTGTATGTATGTATGTATGTATGTATGATGTATGTAGTATGTATGTGTGTATGTATGTATGTTGTATGTATGTATGTATGTATGTATGTGTGTATGTAGTATGTATGTATGTATGTATGTATGTGTGTTATGTATGTATGTAGTATGTATGTATGTGGTATGTAGTGTATGTATGTATGTATGTATGTATGTGTGTATGTATGTGTGTATGTATGTATGTATGTGTGTTATGTATGTAGTATGATGTATGTATGTAGTATGTTATGTAGGTATTATGTATGTATGATGTGTGTATGTATGTATGTATGTATGTATGTATGTGTGTATTGTATGTATGAGTATGTAGTATGTGTGTATGTATGTATGTATGTAGGTATGTATGTATGTATGTATGTATGTATGTATGTATGTATGTATGTATGATGTATGTTATGGTGTATGCTGTATGTATGAGTGTGTATGTAGGTATGAGTGGATGAATGAATCTATGGATAGAAACACATACAGATATAAATGAATATATATATATATATATGTATGTGTGTGTATACTGTCGACGTCGTAAGAAATTAATATATATATATATGTACGTATGTATGCATATCTGTATATATATATATATACATTTACATATATATGTATATTTATGCACATACACACATTTAATGATGTGTGTGTGCGTGTATATGTGTGTATGTTTGCATAGGTATGTGCGTTAATGCGTACGTGTGTATGCGTATGTGTGTATATGCGAGTGTATGTATGAGTATGCGTGCACACGCACGCATGTGTTAGGGTTATGATATTGATCAGTTTTGCTTATCCTGGGATCGGGATTCTAGGAAATCCCAGGGTATAATAAATTATGTTAATATTTTGAAATACAATACATTGCTTGGAAACATGTGGTTAATTAATTAAAATAAATCTCCAAGTTATGTAATGCATTTTCCTCCATGATTCGAAAAATCAAAATTGAAATGGTGACAGAGATACACACACACACACACACACAAAACATACAGACACACACACATATATTAATATATATATTTATATATAGATGTGTATATATACATAGCTATAGATATAAATATACACACATACACACGTGTATACACGCTACATGCATATGTATCTGTATCTATGTATATATGTATAAATGCATGTTGTGTGTATATATATATTTTTTGTCTGACGAACTATATTTGTAAAGTAAGTGTTGATTAAAACTATTCGTAGAATAACATGTAAACGGAGCTTCAATATACAACTTATAACGAATTTCTAACAGGTTTCTTAGAGGTTGTATATATATATACATATATACATGCATACATATATGAATATATATATTTACACACAGTCACAGACACACGCATATATATATATATATATATAGGTTAATCCAAACGGGAAAACAGAAAAACAACAACACGTGGAACAATTACAGTATTATTATTATTAGGCGCTCAGGAAAAAGGAAGAAGGAGGGTATTGACGTTCGAGCGGAGCTCTTCGTCGGAAACATAGGAGAAAGAAAGATCCCGAGACGGGAGGACAGAGAAAAAAAAAATTGCAGGTAGTCTTCACGAGGTCAAATACTAAAAGACGGAAGTAGTAAAAAAGGAGGAAAATGTTTTTTAAAAACAGGAGAGCTGAATCAAAGAGGGAATGGTAAAAAAGGTGTGCGAGATGACAGGGTGTGTGTGGAGTGTGTGCGTGTGTGTGTATGTGTGTGGTATGGTGGACAATGGCTAGTAGCAGGCAGTAGTAGAATTAAAGGAGTGGTGTGGGGGTACCCTAGCAAGTCAGATATATATAATATATATATAGAATATAATATATATATATATATATATATATATATATATATCTATATATATATATATATATATATATATATATATATGTATGTATGTAGTATGTATGTATGTATGTATGTATGTATGTATGTATGCATGTATACATGTATGTATATTAAAAATACAATTTTTTCCGTTTATTGAAAACAAAGAAATAATTTATGGCAATGAGTTTCGCAAAGAACTTGTAAGAAAAAACAAGTGCTATCTATTTCTATGATAATAGATATATGCGTTCAAGACATATTTTAATATCTTTGCATCGTATTTGAAATTCAATGAACACAAAACGATACGTTAGAATAAATCCCGGTTTATATGATTTAATTAAATTTGATCGGTACCATGGTCATGTAGCTTGGTTCTTAGTTTATATAGAAAATGTCACCTCGACAGAAAATGCCCTCGGATTCTATAGAAGGGGATAGACACGTCTTTAGCGCATCCAGCAACAAAGTAACAGTCCTTATTTATTCATTACACTCTTATTTAGCTTATATTTATCCAGAAAAGGTTGAGGTCATGATGTTTACTAACCTCTTGTACAAGTCAACAAGTCAAAAGAGCAGTTATGTAGTGCGCGTAAGACAGTTGGCGATCGTATTCAAAGAGCTTTTCAAAATTTTTACCACCACAACTGCTGTACCACCCATAACACAATGCTTCTTTTCCTTTTTCTTATGAAATTATAAATGTTTAGCATACGAAATGGCAGAAACCTCCACTATTTTTAAGTTCGAGCATGATCTTTTACTTTTGTGTGTATTGATACCCAAATACTAGTGTTTATTTAGAGATCTTCATGCATTTACAGCTGTCGTTCTCAGCATTTTGTTTTGTTGCCTATGGACCATCTTCGCTCTCTATACTTCTGCACTGGACTCCCATAGCTGTTCAGTGTTTTGGAAAATCCTATTGTATTTTTATAAAATATTATTTGGAATTGTTTAAAAAAACTTAACATATTTTGTGTTTTGCAGAAGCATAACCAGTTTATTTCACTTAAATGTTAACAGCTGAATCTTATATAGACCCCAAATGGTCATATGGACTCCGGATGAAATTAAGGTGGAACTAATTCTTAATCTTGAAATTAGGGGGATAGAATTTCAGAGCATTAAGGGTGGGTTTTTTTTTTAATTATTGTATTGCAATGAACAAGAGCCATTATATGCTGTGGATGTTTTACAAAACAAAATGTACCATTTATCATCGAAAGAGGTTCTGATTTATTTCCTTTTCGATAGAGATGCCTTCCAACATAACAAGTTTTGCAATTATTTCTTGGCATGTTTTTTTTTCGTCTTTACTAAGAACAAGGAGAGAAAAATCGGTTTTGCTGATAATCTCTGTCGCTTGTTCCTCATAGCAGCGTTTTCCACAACCAAGCGTTTTGCATTCGTAAAACCTGGCCTGCCAAATTATTTAAATTCTACTCTATGTACAAGGTCTGAAATTTGGTAGAAGTGAGCTAGTCGATTACATCAGCCACATTGCTAAACAGGTACTTATTTTATATCGACACCGAAAGGATGAAAATGAAAGTCAACCACGAGGAAAATTAAACTCAGAACATAAACCCGGAAAGAACGTCGCTAACCATTTTGTACGGCATGCTAAAGATTCTACAAGTTCACTGCATTTTGTCTGCCGAACTATATTTGTAAAGTAAGTGTCGATTAAAACTATTCGTAGAGTAACATGTAAATGGAGCTGCAATATACAACCTGTAACGAATTTATGACAGATTTCTTAGAGGTTGTATATTGAAGCTCCACTTGCTTCGTGAAATATTTGCAAACAAACGATTAAGACATATTTGTTTGAAGTGGGTTCGATCCAAACAAAATATATTACACGATATATCGAATACTAATATATCTGTGACGTCAATGATGAGTCACATAGTTTAATTAAATGTACGGAAAATTACGATTTTATAAAATGCAATGAAAATAGAAGCTAGAGAAAATATTTCCTGTCTTTTGTCGTTGTGCTAATGCTGTAAACTTTAAACAGCTTTCACTTTCATTTTAAGATTAGTGTGTGCACGTTCCGTTATATGTATGTATGCATGTAGGTATCCATTAGGTTACAGGGTTCATCAGAATCTAGATATTTCAACGAGTATGACGCCAGGAAATGCTGGGTACCGGGCTTGGAATATTCAGTTGACTTTAGCTAGCTGTATACTGCAAGTATGCATATCTGCACGTCAATCCATGTAGGAGCACACGTAGGCAAATGCATATACATACATACATATATACATACATACATACATAAATATATATATATATATATATACGTAAGATATAACATGTATATATATATATATATATATATATATATATATATATATATAATATTATATATAATTGTATCTCTCTCTCTCTCTCTCTTATATATATATATACATATATATATATCTATATATATATATATATATATTGGTAAAAACGGTAAGATAACAAAAGAAAGAAAGAGACCTCAATATCATGTAAATAGAGGTAATTTATCTATAAAATAATATGTTACAATTACTTAATAGTCAAGATAAAACGCTGAGTTTCAGATGCCGAAGTGGAAATCCACAACACCATCTCTTCGGTTATCTGGCCATCTGAAAAGCGCTATGAAAAAATACCGTTATATAAAGGGAAATTACTGTGTTATAATTCCGCTACTTATATAAATTAAGCTACTCATACGCTCACATGTGCGCTCGCGGACCCACGTGCGTACTTATACGTCACTATGAAAACGTACACATCTTCACTCGCATTTTTCGCCAAATGTGTACGCATATATATACAAACTCATACACACACGCGCGTACCGTAAAAGTTCATACAAATGTCTATATACGCACAATCACAAGAAAAAACATGGTTTAAAGGTAACAGAAAAAAACATAAGGAAGTATACAAAGCGTAAAAACCCCGTTCATATACGGACACGCCCTTATGCACTCATACACACACACACCCATATATGTATAAACCCGTACATGTTTATATACGCATACACACACGCATACACAAAAATGAATATACATATGCCCCCCAAAAACTTTAAAAATTGTAAAAATACTAAGTAAAAACGTCTATATATATATGTATTCTTATGCCCGCATACACGCACACATCTAAAACTGCCCACTCATACATATTCACACACGTGTACAAATGAATCTATATACACGTCTATATAGGCACAGGAAAAAATGCAGGATGGAAGAGAGTACAGAAAAAATTATTATGTGTGAAAATATAAAAATATATGAAATAATAAAAGGTATAATGAGATAAAAAAACTTTTTTGGATATAATATAGAAACAAGTTCTATCTGTTTTCTTGAAGGAACCAAAACGTAACAAAAATTTTGTCACGATTGGGCAGATGACCCGAAAGTTCTGTCCTGAGTTTTAGACATGTAGTAGGGTCTAAGTGCTTTTCCAGATAAGCCATCTCTCCATGTCGCATAGACCGCACTTTCTGCTGCCGTGGTTGTAGGCTTACATTTGGCCAAAATCTTCCAATGGATGTTATAATTGACACCTTTATCTTTTAATGACCAAATAGGATTAGATAATTTTGTCGCTCTTCTTTTGTTCCAGTGCCTAAAACTCAAGGTGTGGTAATTGAACCTGGCCTTGAAATTACCCTCTGTAAGGCCCATTTTATTGGATTTTTTCTACTAGATACTATAGGTAAGACTTTTCCTGACGTATATTTCGCCATCTACAAAGATGATGCCCTCGCTTTAACCGCTAATACAAATGGACCAGCACAGGATCGTTTTTAGGAAGGAATTATCCAATTAATGAAATACTTCGGACTTAGTATAAACTATAAATACTAACCCTGACGGTTGTCATTTTCCTAGACGTTTCCTCCCCTTAGATCTAAATAAAATATTATAAGCCTTATAGGAAGCCCAATGATAGACTTAGTTATATTAATGTAGGTTGATGCCATCCCTCTATAGTATTCAAAAATTTAGTTAAAAATATTAGTGAGAGAATTTCTAGCCTCTCCTCCGATAACGACATTTTAATAGCGTTGCCCCAGTTTATAATAAGGCTTTAAAAGATAGTAGTTTTAGCGAAAAAATAAAATATACACCTGTTACTAGCCCAACAGTAAAGAAGAGAAAAAATAGAAATAGGAAGGTCATCTGGTTTACACCCCCTTACTCATCCGAGGTGACCTTCAATATAAGTAAATATTTATTAACACTGATAGATAGACATTTTCCAGTTAACCATACTTATAGGAAACGGTATCTTTAGTGGTTATAGAGTCCACGGTAGCTTCATAGATGATGGTCTCGGACATGCAAGTTCCATGTAGCGGGCACAATTTTTTATTCCTGCATGAACAGCTGTTTTCTTGTTGTGATTTTTGTGTGTTAGGTGTGATTGTATTTTTAAAATTGGTAGTTGAACTAAAAGATATATATATATATATATATTCTATGAATGAAGTATTACTTTCCTCATTCCTATTGTAGTAATTTCTCTTTATTCAATGGAATAAATTCCTCTATATAATATCGAGGTCACTCTTTTGTTGTCTTACCATTGTCAAGAAATGATGGGGAAGAAACACAGTCAGAAAGGCACACACACTTAAATACATACATATGTGTGTGTGTGTGTTTACGACGGGCTTCTTTCAGTTTCCGTCTATCAAATCCTCTCTCAAGGCTTTGGTCGGACCGAGGCTATAGTAGAAGACACCCGCCCAAGGTGCCATGCAGTGGGAATGAACCTGGATCCATGTGGTTGGGAAGCAATCTTATTTCTTTATTGCCCACAAGGGGCTAAACACAGAGGGGACAAACAAAGACAGACAAACGGATTAAACCGATTATATCGACACCAGTGCGTAACTGGTACGTATTTAATCGGCCCCGAAAGGATGAAAGGCAAAGTTGACCTCGGCGGAGTTTGAACTCAGAACGTAACGGCAGACGAAATACCTATTTCTTTACTACCCACAAGGGGCTAAACACAGAGAGGACAAACAAGGACAGACAAACGGATTAAGTCGATTATATCGACACCAGTGCGCAACTGGTACTTATTTAATCTACTCCGAAAGGATGAAAGGCAAAGTCGACTTCGGCGGAATTTAAACTCAGAACGTAACGGCAGACGAAATACCTATTTCTTTACTACCCACAAGGGGCTAAACACAGAGAGGACAAACAAGGACAGACAAACGGATTAAGTCGATTATATCGACACCAGTGCGCAACTGGTACTTATTTAATCTACTCCGAAAGGATGAAAGGCAAAGTCGACTTCGGCGGAATTTAAACTCAGAACGTAACGGCAGACGAAATACCTATTTCTTTACTACCCACAAGGGGCTAAACACAGAGGGGACAAACAAGGACAGACAAACGGATTAAGTCGATTATATCGACACCAGTGCGCAACTGGTACTTATTTAATCTACTCCGAAAGGATGAAAGGCAAAGTCGACTTCGGCGGAATTTAAACTCAGAACGTAGTGACAGACGAAATACCGCTAAGCATTTCGCCCGGCGTGCTAACGATTCTGCCAGCAATTTTCTTACCACACAACCGTGCACATTGTGTCTTGTTTCTTTTTTTAAAAAAAGGCTATTTTAATGCGTGTATATAACATATGCAGAATATATTGAACGATGATTGTTTATCTTATTTTATTAATCAAACTTGTATATGACAAAATTATAAATAATTATGAAAAAATTTAGATTTATGCGTGTGCATATGTGTGTTGTTGTGCAAGTCTGTAGTTG
>NW_021828526.1:0-2500 GCF_006345805.1 Octopus sinensis
ATGCGATAGATAAAGCCATGGGAACGTGCATTTGGACGCGCAAGTTCATCAGCTGTTGCGACCGACACTACGCGTACGCGAGAAAAATGCGCGTGCAATTTGCGCAAAAAAAGCCGGCTGGTTTGAAATAATGCCACAAAATGCAGTATATTTAAGAGACAAAAAAAGTAAGATGCAAAAGAGATATTTTCTTTAAACTTGGCATGAAGGAAGGAAAGACTATTTGGTTTCTCAAGAAGTTTTTTTTTTCTGCCTTAACTTCGTTTAACAAAGCCAAAATTTTTATTGAAATAAAGGCATGCTTAATTATTTTTTAATGAAAAGAAAACACTGATTGCTTTTTATTCAGCAGATATGATTCAGCACCGTCCATTGGACGGCGGGGAGGGCGTTTTGCTCGTATACATATATATATATAAAATAAATAAATGTGCCATTTTAAAGCCTAGCCAGGCTCATTGGCCCGGTTTCCCGGTTTCAATGGCGTATGTGTTCCCTAGCTGGACGGGACGCCAGTCCATCGCAGCGTTACTCATTTTTGCCAGCTGAGTGGACTGGAGCAACGTGAAATGAGTGTTTTTCTCAAGAACACAACGCGTCGCCCGTTCAGGAATCGGCGCCACAATCTTACGATCATGATCTGACACCCTAACCACTAAACCATGCGCCTACCTACCACCACAAACGCACACAGCACACACACACACACACACACACACATGTATTCAATGGAATAATTACTGTGAAGCATTGTGTAGAATCTATTGTATAAAGGATCGTGGGTAAGGCCAAAACAATGCAAAGTAAAATGTAAGGTAAATCACAAGAAAACAAATATGCGGATTAATGTCGACTTACCTTGTATTCAATATTTCGGGGTTATGAGCCCATTTTCAAGAAATTGATGAATATTGCCGATGACATTGCTGTGTGTGTACATATATATATGATGATTTCATTTGAATGAAACAGCTCTAGTCCTGTAGAAGCTCCTTCTATAAAATAAATTAATTTACTCTGCCATGTATTGAGTACCTTATTTACTGTGGTTAACCCCGACTCAACCCGGGACCTACATATATATATATCTATATATATATATATATATATATATATATATAATATATATATATTATATATATATATATATATATACCACTATATATTTGTGTTGTGTGTTGTGTTCTGTGTGTGTGTGTGTGCGTGTGTGTGCGTGCGTGTGTGTGTGTGAAGATTAGATTTTTTTCCTCTCTTCCTCCTTTCTTGTTTTGTCTCACCAATTCACTTTCTCCCCCCATCTCTCTCCTCTTTCTCTCTCTCCCCTTTCCCCCTTTCTCTATACCTATTTCTTTGCTACCCACAAGGGGCTAAACACAGAGGGGACAAACAAGGACAGACATAGGTATTAAGTTCGATTATATCGACCCCAGTGCGTAACTGGAACTTAATTTATCAACCCCGAAAGGATGAAAGGCAAAGTCGACCTCGGCGGAATTTGAACTCAGAATGTAACGGCAGACGAAATATGGCTTTGCATTTCGTCCGGCGTGCTAACGTTTCTGCCAGCTCGCCGCCCCCTTTCTCTATATCTTCATCTCCCACCGCTTATCTCTCTCTCTCTCTCTTTCTCTCTCTCTCTTCCAGTCGCAATGCTGAATCATAACCTCAATGAGATGCTAAAAGACAGAGCCTTTGTCGATTACTTCAACATTTATCTGTGTCAACCGGTAAGTCAGCAGACCCTCATTCACTTCTCTTTGTTGAACCTTATTGTTGTTTAGCCCCAGGTCAGTACTAATCCTGCAGACCTATGATCCGAGATGATCCAGCTGTGACCATTGAACCTTATTGTTGTTTAGCCCCAGGTCAGTCCTCATCCTGCAGACCTATGATCCGAGATGATCCAGCTGTGACCATTGAACCTTATTGTTGTTTAGCCCCAGGTCAGTACTCATCCTGCAGACCTATGATCCGAGATGATCCAGCTGTGACCATGAACCTTATTGTTGTTTAGCCCCAGGTCAGTCCTCATCCTGCAGACCTATGATCCGGATGATCCAGCTGTGACCATTGAACCTATTGTTTTTAGCCCCAGGTCAGTCCTAATCCTGCAGACCTATGATCCGAGAATGATCCAGCTGTGACCATTGAACCTTATTGTTGTTTAGCCCCAGGTCAGTCCTCATCCTGCAGACCCGAGATGATCCAGCTGTGACCATTGAACCTTATTGTTGTTTAGCCCCAGGTCAGTCCTCATCCTGCAGACCTATGATCCGAGATGATCCAGCTGTGACCATTGAACCTTATTGTTGTTTAGCCCCAGGTCAGTCCTCATCCTGCAGACCTATGATCCGAGATGATCCAGCTGTGACCATTGAACCTTATTGTTGTTTAGCTCCAGGTCAGTACTAATCCTGCAGACCTATGATCCGAGATGATCCAGCTGTGACCATTGAACCTTATTGTTGTTTAGCCCCAGGTCAGTACTAATCCTGCAGAC
>NW_021828526.1:5000-8305 GCF_006345805.1 Octopus sinensis
TCTTTTACTCTTTTACTTGGTTCAGTCATTTGACTGCGGCCATGCTGGAGCACCGCCTTTAGTCGAGCAAATCGACCCCGGGACTTATTCTTTGTAAGCCCAGTACTTATTCTATCGGTTCTCTTTTGCCGAACCGCTAAGTGACGGGGACGTAAACACACTAGCATCGGTTGTCAAGCAATGCTAGGGGGACAAACACAGACACACAAACACATACATATATATATATATACATATATACGACGGGCTTCTTTCAGTTTCCGTCTACCAAATCCACTCACAAGGCATTAGTCGGCCCGGGGCTATAGCAGAAGACACTTGCCCAAGATGCCACGCAGTGGGACTGAACCCGGAACCATGTGGTTGGTAAGCAAGCTACTTACCACACAGCCACTATATATATTTTTGTAATGGAAATAAACCCAGTCATGTTTCTGCCTCATTGGACCTTATCAGCAAACCTCATGCAAAAATGTGTAGTGTCAAAGACAGCACGTCGTATTTTTTCATAAATTCTCCTTAGACACGTATATATTCTTCTTCACTATCTCCATTCCTAGATTTTCGGATATGGACTGATTTACCGATTTAATGAGATGGAATTTGTTGTGAATTCCCGTTTCCATGAACATGAGGTAAGTAGTTCAAATCATGATAAATCCACTTGTGCTATTTGGGAATCCAATCGAGTTTTATAGCTGTTCTCTCTCTCTCTCTCTCTCTCTCTTATATATATATATATATATATAATATATATATATATATATATATATATATATATATCTATATATATATATATATATATATATATATAGAGAGAGAGAGAGAGGTAGCAGGTACGTACATACGTATATGCGTATATACGTACATACGTACATACGTATACGTACTTACGTACGTATATATGTAGGTACGTACATATATGTATGTATGTATGCATATATTTTATTTATTAAATTACTGTATGACTGAGCGCCCTTGCGTCGTTTCGTTTCGTTTCTTTTCTTTTCTCCAAGTAAGTTTTTATATATAATTATGACGCGAACTCTGTAACCCTTTGCTTCACCTTTGCTTCCTTCCTGTCTGTCTTCCTCTTTGCCTGTCTCTCTCCTTCTTATTTTTCACCCTTTCTGGTTTCCTTTCCTCTCTATCTCTCTCTCTCTCACTCCTCCTCATCTCTCTCACTGCCGAGTCGACTATCAACTTCCTTTCACTCGCAGCTTTCTACAAGTCAACACGACTTTTTCTTGCGCTCTGAATTTTTCCATCGTCTAGGCTTAAAAAAAAGCCCACAATGTTGGTTTCAGTGTCCTGTTTTTATTCTTTATGTGTACTGTATTTTTTTGTATTTGTATTTTTATTTTGTATTTGTATTTTTATTTGTATTGCTTTTACGTCCTATCTTGTCACATTTTTTTCTTTCCTTGTTTTACCCCTCTGCAAAAGAATTTTATTTAATTATTTCGCAGGAAGGACTAAATCGACGGGTCGTGTTCTGTCCTTACCTTCGAAACACGCATTGAGTCGATCCAGGGACAGCTGATGAAGGGGAATATTCCTTGTATTGTTTGTCTTGTACTCTTTTCGTTTCTCGTTGAGTTCTACGTTTATTTGTGGTGTCCTGTACTCATATATATATACATATATATATATGCATGTATATATACATGTAGATGTAGGTACGTACATATATGTTATGTATGTATGCATATTTATTTATCAAATTATTATTATTATATATCTTTCAACATGTGATCTCTTGAGCACCACCAGAAAAAATATTTTTTCCTCTGTCTTCCCTTCTTGGGATCTTTCCTTCTCCTTGTTTCCGACGAAGAGCTCCGCTCGAAACGTTAAACCTCCTCCTTCCCTTCTTTCCTGAGCGTCAATAATACTTTAATTGTTCCACGTCTTGCGTTGCTG
This sequence comes from Octopus sinensis, assembly GCF_006345805.1. Lineage (NCBI taxonomy): Eukaryota > Metazoa > Mollusca > Cephalopoda > Octopoda > Octopodidae > Octopus > Octopus sinensis. The sequence goes on from NW_021828526.1 coordinate 6,924, forward strand.
TGTTTTTTTCTCTTTTTTCTGTGTTTTCTTGTTTGATTAACTTTATATATATATATCTATATATATATATAATATATATATATATTATATATATGTAACGGCAGAAATTGGATTGGTGTGGTTACCAGTTGTAACGGGAGAAATTATGATGATGTCGGAGTCAGCTGGTGTGATGATAATTATTTTTCTGTTATAATTGCATCCTGTAAGATGGGAAAGATAGACAATGTGTGAAGTTTTAAGAAACTATTTATTTACCGTTACGTTACAATACCTTCGCATCCAAAAGCATGCGAAGTTTGTGTTTGTGTCCTCTTCATGGTTTAGTAGTAGCAATTACAGAGAGAGATAGAATGATGTTGTAAGAGAACAGTATTAGAGCTAGTGAAAGTTGTAGGGTGTTGTTTGACAGTTGCTGACAGTAAACTTCATTTCTCCCTCTGACCAAGGTTGGTCAGTCAGCCAGACTTCGTTGAGTTGTCAAGACTGTGACTAACTGATTTTTGTTTCGGGTGTGCTTGCTTATATAACTATCCAGAAGGATAGATATATCATTGAGAACAATAGATTTAGTTGGTGGTCTTGTTATCTCTATTCTAGCTTTTGGTGAAGTAGAAGAGGTTAGAAAGGGTCAAGTGGTGAAGACATTATTTCAGCCTAGCTACAAACAGAGGGGACAAACAAGGACAGACAAATGGATTAAGTGATTATATTGACCCCAGTGCGTAACTGGTACTTATTTAATCGACCCCGAAAGGATGTTGGGTGTTGTTTGACAGTTGCTGACAGTAAACTTTCTCCCTCTGACCAATGTTCTCGCTGGTCAGCCAGACGTCGTTGAGTCGTCACGACTGTAACGAACTTGGCTGAGTAGTCACCGGCTGGTGACTAACTGATTTTTGTTTGGGGTGTGCTTGCTTATATAACTATCCAGAAGGATAGCTATATCATTGAGAACAATAGATTTAGTTGGTGATCTTGTTATTTCTATTCTAGCTTTTGGTGAAGTAGAAAAGGTTAGAAAGGGTCAAGTGGTGAAGACATTATTTCGGGCCTAGCTAAAGGCATCGTAGTCTGCGAGGGTGCTGGGAATGAAAGATTCCTCGTGAACATATCATAAGTCTGCATAGAAAGGTTCCAGTAGGTTAATGGGGCTCGTGGGGTCGGAGCGTAACCCATCTCTCTGCTTGATTTCATGTTTGTATTTTGTCCTTGTTGTATCTCATTCAATTTGTGGAGGCGCAATGGCCCAGTGGTTAGGGCAGCGGACTCGCGGTCATAGGATCGCGGTTTCGATTCCCAGACCGGGCGTTGTGAGTGTTTATTGAGCGAAAACACCTAAAAGCTCCACGAGGCTCCGACAGGGGATGGTGGTGATCCCT
>NW_021828527.1:0-8141 GCF_006345805.1 Octopus sinensis
CAAGAGAAGCAGAAGAAAGAAGAAGAAGAAGAGAAGACGAAAAGAAGAAGAGAAGAAGAAGAAGAAGAAGAAGAATGAGAGAGTGCTATGATGGTTGTAGGATGGTAAATGTTCAAGTGCCCTGAAAGTGACTTGTTGTGGATGGTAGTAATGATTGAGGCATCTCTTTTGAATGTATTGTTTATGATATTTGCACTTGACCATTTAACATCCTACTATTATCATAGCACTTCCGCATTCCTCTTCTTCTTCTTTTTCTTCTTCTTCTTCTTCTTCTTCTTCTTCTTCTTCTTCTTCTTCTTCTTCTTCTTCTTCTTCTTCTTCTTCTTCTTCTTCTTCTTCTTCTTCTTCTTCTCTGCCAAGATTTCACAACGACCTCGAAACCACAAGAGTAAACAAGAGCGGCAGAGACAGGCAGAAACAAGGAAAATATCCCTTGTGCTTGAATACCATGCAAATATTCTTTTGAAACGCTTCTAATTTAATTTTTCCAAAATTTAATAGTTTTCCATATTTTACAGTTGAAAAAGCCTCACTGACCGAACCGTATTGAAATGTTTTTTATAAAATTATTTTAGCATTTTCTAACCATGACCTTTTTCCATATATATATATATATATATATATATTATATATATATATATATATATATCATAAACACTCATATATATTATATATATATAATATATAATATATATATACTAGCTGATGCATCCGGTAATTCCCGGAAAGCGGGGCTTATCCCTAGGTTCCGTTCTCATAATTGTTTCACTAATCGGATGACAACAGTACAAAGTATGCAGCCCTTAAAACTGTTTTTGTGCATTCATTGAGAATACAAACTGTCTTACACAGGATCTTATTTTTAGGAATTACCAATAAGTTATGAATATCCATATATGTCACTAACCGAAATAAGTGGATCTATTGTTTAGGAAAATATTATCTACTTGTTTAAGCGTTGTAATGGATAAATTGTGAAAATAACTCAAATAGTTCAAATACTAAGAAATAAGCATACTCAATTTCATTTATACAAAATAATTTACGAACATGAATGGGTTATATATAAGGATCCCTTTCAGGAGCGAATGGGTTATTTCCCTTGGATGTTTAAAAATAATATATTAGTTATATGTAGTAGATATAAGAATTCCTTCCAGGGGCACTATTATCAATTTTTTCAACAATCTAAGTATGTCACTAGTTTTCCAAACATGAGTTCTACTCCCATGTCAAGTCTCATACTGAGGTCGACCTAATCGACTGGCCCCTTCCTCAAAATTTCTGGCTTTGTGCCTAGAGTAGAAAGTAATATGACATAAAGAATAAAAAATATAGTGACTCGCCAATAAAGACAATCACATCGAGACCAAGGAAGCAAGTAAGGTATGTTACAACTTTAAAATAGAATACTATTTGAACCAAATAAAACACTTGAAACTTAATATTTTGTCTGAGTCCCTAAAATATAAATAACTTGGCATTAATATGAAAAACAAATTACAAGAGAGAAAATTATCTTTGGACCACTAAGGAATATATAAGTGCAGCTTTTGAAATAAGTTTTCAGTTTTAGAACTGAAGGTACCAGATATAAATTGGCCCGGCAAGATAAAAGTATTGCTTAATTCCAATTCTTGTTGAAGAAAACACTTCCAGAATTTATATTCTATTGATAAATATGAAATCTCACGCAATAAAAATCTACAAGATTTTCTTAAACTTTCAGGATAATTTTCTTAAACTTTCAGGTGAACAGTAAAAGCCATTGTGGTACTCAACAAGAACTTATTCAATTGTACGATCTCCAGATGGCGATACAGATTTCTTTGAAATTGCTGACACTTTAGCAACCAATATATTCACCATCTACTTGGATGACGCTCTCAAAACTGTTGTCAATACCATTAAAGACAATAGATTCCCATTGCATCCGCGATAGGCTAGTAGACATCGTGTTACAAGAATGTAGACATCGTGTCACAAGATGCCGATTACGCTAATAATTTGGTATTATTCTCTGATCTAATAAGCCAAGCGGAAACTCTTTCTCCGTAGTTTTGAACATTCAGCCAAAATGTGTCCCTTTCTAACTCAGACAAAATGAAAACATAAGCATAAATCAAAACGAAAATGTAAAAACAGTGTCTGGCACATCTCTCAATTGTGTAGAGTTTACATATCTTGGCAATAACATCTCTGGTAGCGAGAGCAATGTTAACACATGCTTTGATAAAACCTGGGTTGCCGCGCGATAGGTTATCTTTAGTGTAGAAAGCTAGACTTCCAGACAACATAGAAAAGGGTTTTTTTTTTCAAACAACTGTTACCCCTTTTCTATCGTATTTTTGATCAGCATGGACCCTTACTTCAAAACCGGAAAGAAGATTGGATGGAGCCTACATTCGCATGCTAAGTGTAGCCTTGTTAGTAACCTGAAGAGGTCATCTGACCGATGAGCCACTGTATAGAAACTTTCGTCCAGTATCAGAAATCATCAAAAAGCGTAGAGTCAGATTCGCAGGGCATGGCTAGAGAGCTAAAGACAAAATTGCTCGTGAAGTTCTTTTGTGGGAACCTACACAAATAAGGAAAGCAGGGGACGAGAAAGCAAGATTTATGATGAAATAAACTCTAATTCCTTTAACCTGCTGATATGATGAACAATAGAACTGGATGGCGACAGAGAGCCACAATAATCCGTGCAAACAGTAGGACCAGTTGATGGTGAACAAAAGCAGTAAAAAAAACAACTTATTTTGCACAGTACAGTGTATAATAACGTGGATAAAATACAGCCGAAGTCTTCATTAATTTTACTCTGGACTTGAGAGCCTAGCTGAAATATGTTTGTGAAGATGAAGGGACATGTATGACATCCGAAGACTTGAGATGCTTTGCAGTATTTGCTATGGCTGTTTGGATCGTGCATTCAAATCCCCGAGTGATAGACGTAATGCCTCACTCTTTCTGAACCTTTGTGTCCAAATGTCTATTTCAAGCATAACTAACCACCCATACGCAGTCTCAGAGACTATGAACTGATTTTGTCGTATTCTCTCATCGTCACTCGCTTTCTTTCTCTCTTTCTCCTTTTCTCTCTCGTTTTCTCTCGGGAATTGTACCTGTAATTCAAAGGTCCAGCCTTGTCACATATTGTGCCTTCCTGATTGTAACTGAGGATATCATTAAGACACTTCAGTCTGAAGGCATGAGCTTAGTGAACAGTTGTCCGAGAGCCTCATCGGTCTAAAGGCTCAATTTTGATCTACGTAAGCTATGGCTTGGTGTCAGTAAATAAATACTATAAGGACCAGTTGATTGCTCAAGGACTTATAATGCTATCAAAACGGCGCTGCATTAAGTGTATGGATAGATAGATAGATAGATAGATAGATAGATAGATAGATAGATAGATAGATAGATAGATAGATAGATAGATAGATAGATAGATAGATAGATAGATAGATAGATATAGATGTGTATGTATGTGTAGTATGTGTGTGTGTGACAATGCACACGTTGCATAAATTAAATAGCTATGCATGTAACTATGTGGTCATCCATGATATTATTCTTGTATGGTCTACGTATGTAACACTTTAAGCAAAGGCTTTGCCAAAAGGACGCAGGCTCTAGATAGGTCTTCCATGCCAGGCAGGTGAAAGAAAAGAGGCCAGACTAATATGGACCGTCTCTTCTCTCAGATAAAAATGGGCTTGCATGGGGCCAATGCCGCTATCTAGAAAAGAAAGCCAAGTTGCAAAAGTATTGATGACAATTTGAAATCAGTAAGAGCCAGGATGAGGAATACCCTCCTTCAAAGAAACGTATGACGTGGTGAAGTAAAATCCGAAATGCATAGTTGAAAAACAGGGATCCAACTAGAAAGAAATAGTAAGAACTGTCCAGAGTCAAGAACAGTAGAGGAAAGTCAGTAATGGACTGTGCTCCAAAAGGACCGAAGGGCTTAAGTAAGTAATATTCTCCCCACTCCGTTTAAACGTGTATGTTCTATTAGAACAAACTATACTGAGGTAGATGCCACGAGGAAAACTCTCATATTGGCTTTTTGATGTAAAATGCCCTCTTGTTTATATTGCTAATGGGTGGATAAATCCTTGCCGCCTTCAATGTGAGACCATCAGACCATGTGGTTTCAACCTTCCTTGGTCCTGTCAATGATGGACGCGCGACTACAAGAGATAGCATCGATTCATCCCTCCACCAGCGATATATATATTGATAGTGTCAGTACAGGCTCTGGTGTTGCGATTAGCCAGTTAGCTTGTTAAAAATATATATATATTCTCGACGGAGGCAGTATCAATTGCGAGAGGTAATATTTATGTCCACTTGAGTGTGGGTGTTCTGTTAGGACAAACTATACTGCGGTAATTACCTATTTCTTTACTATACTGCGGTAATTACCATGAGAGAAACACTCATATGGGCTCTTTAGTGCAAATTGCATTGTTGTTTACATCGCCAAGTAAATATTACTAATATATATTTTCAAATCTACAGCTCAATGACTAACCGCTGTACTTCTCTCAAAGTTCATGTTCAACAATATGCACTTTTCTCTATGCAATTAAAGGTATTTACAATTAAAAAGTGATTAATTAAAACTTTACCAATGTAGTTGTATTATTATAGATTGAAAATGTCTTCGATTTTGTTGAGATTGTTTAAAGTATTTGTTATTCATCTTGCTATACATCGCATGGCCCAGCCCTTGGTGCATTGTTGTGGTTTGTGGACCTCAATGACCCTGAGATCTATTGAAGTGGAGCACAAGCTCTTGGTAGTTCCTCCCATACTGGACAGGTAAAAAAATACAGGCCAAGCTAATATGGATCACCTAATCCCAGAAGTGAAAATGGATTTGCATTGGGCTAACAGTTCTACCTAGAAAAAAAAAATGGAGTTGCAGAAGCATCGATGATAATTCAAAACCAACAAAATCTAGGAGTGAAAGACTTTCTCTCAAGAAAACATATGGCGAAATTGCAAGGGCGACTCACTTTCTGACCACTGGGAGAAATCTATCAGGGGGACGAGAGGACGTCCTAAAGGTAGCTGGAGGTGAGATATTGAAGCAGCACAGAAAAAATATGTATCCAACAGGTGAGATGCAAGGGGATAGCCCAGAGTCGAGAAAAGTGAAAAAGGTTATCGATGGTCTGTGCCCCATGTGGAGCAAAGGGCTTGAATGAGAGATTCTTTCATTCTTTAACTTTTTTACTTGTTTCAGTCATTTGACTGCGGCCAGGCTGGAGTATCGCCTTTAATCGAACAAATCGACCCCAGGAGGTATTTTTTGTAAACCTAGTACTTATTCTATCGGTCATTTTTGCTGAACCGTTAAGTTACGGGGAGGTGAACATACCAACATCGATTATCAAGCGATGGTGGAGGGTGACAAACACACACACACACACACACACATATATGCATATATATATATATATATATATATATATATATACAAATCTGAAGAATCCACTAGAATGGATGCAAGTGCTAATATATGATTTATAAAAATATGTGACATAATAAAATTCTGTAAACATAAAACCATCCAGATTTCCGAGTAACTTATTTATTCTAATATATATATACATATATACACACATATATACGACAGGCTTCTTTCAGTTTCCGTCTACCATATCCACTCACAAGGCTTTGGTCGGCCCGAGGCTATAGCAGAAGACATTTGCTCAACGTGTCACTCAGTGAGACTGAACGCGGAACCATCTGGTTGGGAAGCAAGCTTCTTACCACTGTAGCTTTTCTATATGTTATAACTAATTTTTACAGTAGTCACACAGGAAAATAACAAAGAGAAGAGAATGAATTAGAAAAAGCTGGAAAATATTACGAGGATGAAAAGTAAATTCGGTATAGTATGAACTATTTTCTGTCTATAAGGAATGTCTAACTTCAAAGAATGTCGAATTTAATTTATTTGTCTTAAGTTATGCATGTTGAGGGTTCCAAGAAAAGATGAAATATCGCTATACATGGCTACCAACGACTAAAAACTTTAAGAACTATAATGTGTAGAATAAAAATTAAATATGCATGCTCTGTACACCTGCATTACCCTATAATGTAAATTCCAAACTATCGAATTTAATGCAACTATCTTAATTGGATTATTCTGTCAAATCAAATGTAATGCTTATTTATGTATATTGTTTTGAATTAATAATGCATTTATCTTGTAGGATTGAGATTTCAATGACGGGATTGTTTATTTTTAGAATGACATTGTAGGTTAGGTGGGAAGCCCCAAATCTGGTAGGTAGAATATTTTAGCCAGAAATACCAGCTTACATAATTCCCTTTTAACAGTCAGTTAAAGTGAGACAGTGTCACGTGACAACTTGCTGGGGCTGCCTGTTGGAGCCTAGCGGCAGGTATTTAAAAGGAAAAATTTGACAAGTCAGTCAGTCACCGGCTGACACTCGCTGACGATACATCGAAGAGGCCAGGGAACAGAGGAAAGAAGAAAGAAGACATGCACCCAACACCAGAGCTGAAGACACCTCCGAAAGGGGGAGGGGGCAGCCACGTCAAAACGGTAGAGGAGTAGGGGCTGAAACCGGACGTGGTTCCTCCTGATGATATCTTGAGCTAACTGGATCCTATAAAGGAGCTGTTGTGGTAGCAGACCACGAAACACGGTTGTAATTCCTCAACCAAGAATGCACCGTGTGTTTAAAAACATCTATATCTTACAGATGTATACGAGAATAAAAACAAATTTAGTATCAGAGAAATAAGTGCTATCGGAATAAAAATGAAATTCAGTGTTAACTGAGACTTTAGTAATATCTGTACGGATTTTGCACCTCTCAAAAATAATTTGTTTCAAAAAAATTTTATTTCGAAAGAAATGAAGTATTTTATGGCTCTCTATAAACTTCCAGGACTCATAATTTTCAAAATAACCTTGGAATTTCCTCCGCAACTGCTAGTATTTATCATTTATTTATATTTACGATTGTGGATAAACATTTATAGACAAATAAAAAGCGTGTGCATTATGGTCACTATCTAACGTGCTAAATATATGTGAAAAATAGATTTCAAGATTTGATTCAATTTGGACACAATGTAAAGATTCTTCATGTTTACTTAGTGGTCGAATTTTGTTCCTTTTGAATAGATTTTCTTGAAACAAATATATACACCCAAAAGTGATGAATGGTAAGGAGAAATGTACGCCTTACTGTGGAAAGGTGTTAGAGACACGCACATACATACATACATAAATGCATACATACATAAATGCATACATACATATATACATACATACATATATATGTATATGGATACATACATACATATATATATATATATATTTATAGATATTTATGAATATAGATATATGTTTATGCTTTCTAGCCCACACATACATACACAGGCAGACATACGCACACACAAACATATATGTGTGTATAAGTATACACAGTCACACGTACACATGCTCTCTCTCTCTCTCTCTTTCACTCTCGCTCTGCTTCTCTACCTGTATATCTGTATCTATACATATATGCATATATATATACATATATACATATATGTATATATATATATATACATGTATATATATGTATGTATATAAATGTATGCATTTATGTACAAGTAAAAATATGTGTGTATAAATGCATATATATATATATATATAATATATATATGTATATACATATATATAGATATAAACATATACATATTAACATATGTATATATACTCATATACACACACACGTATATACGCAGATATATTAGCAAATATTTGCATACGTGTATGTACGTACAGACGTATTTATGCATGTATGTATGTTCGTAACGTAAGTAGACATATACACATACAATATATGACTGTGTGCCCCCCCCCACTTTCTCTTTCTTTCTCTCCGTATATGTGTGACTAAGTGGACCATTAGTACATAAACTCAATACTTAACCGGATATGATACTCTAAGACCGAGAACAAAAGACCTGTTCTGTTATACAAGCAACACACCTAGAATACATGATAGAGATAATATATTTGAAAGCATTACTAAGACAGTAAGACAATTCCATCATCCATATGTACCCAGATAATGAGTTTGCATTTC
>NW_021828528.1:0-8144 GCF_006345805.1 Octopus sinensis
ATATATATATAAATGTTGTGTCTGGGGAGAGTCATTCACTTTTAGTGCTTTATTATAAACACACTCACCGGTAAAATTTCCACTTATTTCTTATTTTTATTTTCCAAAATCTTCGTTGCGTCAAGACTATTGAAAAGGTTGCAAGACGCAAGGAAAATTTTAGAAAATAATAATAAGAAATAAGTGGAAATTTTACCGGTGAGTGTGTTAAATAATAAGGTACAAAAAGTGAATGACTCTCCTCAGACACAACAGAATATGCTTCAACACACGAACTCACATAAAGAATCTTGCAAACCAAATCCCAAATCGAAATATATATATACACACACATATATATACATACTACATATGGGTGTGTGCATATATATATATAAATAAATAATACATATATATATATATATATGTATACATATACATAATACGTGTGTGTGTGTGTGTTTATATATATATATATAAATAAATAATACACACACACACATATATATATATACATATATATAAATTTTGGCATTGAAAGCTACACCAATGCCAGAACGGGACGACACTGCATAGTGCCAAAGATCCCAGCAATGCTATCGCACTTTGGGACCAGTTATTGCAACAGTCTGGGTTTCAGGGGCCCACAGCTTTTTAATATTCTCCTAAAGAACCTGAAGAATTTGCACAAAGTAAATGTAGGAGATTTTAAATCAAAGCTGGACCTCTTCCTGTCGAGAGTCTCAGATGAACCTCCCTCACGCCAAGAGGTGTAAATAAGGGTGGCTACATCAAACTCCATTCTTTACCAAGTGCCACATATTGGAGGAGGCACTCAGTAATAACAGTGTGTTTTGATATTTACATATATATATATATCAATATATATATATCAACATCATCATCGTTTAACGTCTGTTTTCCGTGCTAGCACGGGTTATATATATATAGTATATACATACATACATATATATATTGAATATATACCAAATAATTGTCGTCACATATTACATTTACAGATACATATATATACATATATATATATATATATATATATATATACACACATACAAAAAACATACATTAATGTATACTACATACATATGTGACGGTGGCACGTAAAATGCATCATTCAAGCATGCTGGATGCCAGCACTGCCTCAGTGGCCCTGATGCCTGTGGCACATAAAAAGCACTGACTACACTCTCGGAGTGGCTGGCATTAGGAATTGTATCCAACTGCAGAAACTTTGCCAGATGAGATTGGGGCCTGGTGCAGCCTTCTGGTTTGCCAGCCCTCAGTCAAACCGTCCAATTCAAGCCAGCATGGAAGCAGACGTTAAAGACGATGACGATGATGATGATACATATATGTCTCTATGTATGTATGTATTTGTAGCCCTCTTAGACATGCCAGTGGCCCCTCAGACAGCCACAGTTACCAGCTATGCTGACGATACAAAATTATCAGAGGCAATAAAAAAATCAAAGATGACATCGCAAGATTACAGCTGGGGCAAACGACCGAGAAGAGCAGCATACCATGGTGGTGCTCCAGCATGACCACAGCCACATGTGTAAAGAAACATGTAAATGAATAATATATCTGTGCGTGTGTGTATTATGAAACTGTATCAAAACTTTCCTGAGTCATTGACTCACAAAGCACAAATTATCGACTCATAAGGCCGGTTTCCCTTATTCTGTCATGTATATATTTCCCCCAATGATGAGGAAGGTGGGACACCGTTGGATTCCTTGTTTTTACTGGCCGAATAAATTGGGGGAAGTGGAATGAAGAGTGTTGCTCAAGAAAACAATCTATCACCCAATCCAGGAATTGAAACCTTAATCTTAGTATCATGAGTGCAACACACTAAAAATGTGCATCCACACACTCACACATATACACATACACAAACACACATGTACAGGGGTATAAATATACACAAGTATATACCCTTATATATACATATCTAATTAACCATATATATATATACGCATAAATACATACACACACACATAGTTACAGTAAATATATATATGCATATACATACATATATACACACACACACACATGCATGCACACACGCACACACACAAACACACACATATATATATATACATGCACAGTAATACTTTTCAAATTAAAATTTTCCCACACTATTTGTTGAAAATCCAACAAAAGCTTTCTAAGAAAGTGTTTTATGAGAATGCTTACCCAAGTGTAATTAACAACAATTAATAATTTTACTTTGCATTCATCAAACCTATTTGAGTTTTGGGATTTCCAAACATATTCATTCATACACTCATTTATATACACCCGCCTACAAACATTTTTGTGTATATGTATCATTCTTTACTTTTTTAAGACTGTGGCCATGCTGGGACACCACCCAACTTATCAAACTAAGGACTTAATATTAGAAAGCTTGGGACTTATTCTAAGGGTTTCTTTTAACAAACCATTAATTTATGGGGACATAAACACACACTCACCAGATGACAACTGTTGGGATTGGGGAACAGACAGAGACACAGATATACACACACAGAGAGGTGCATGCACACACAGATGCCTGCATATGCACACACATATCAATATATATATATATCCTCATCATCATCATCATGTACCATCCACTTTCCATGCTGGCATGGGTTGGACGGTTCAACTGGGGTCTGGGAAGCCAGAGGGCTGCACCAGGCCCAGTCTGATCTAGCAATGTTTCTATGCCTGGATGCCCTTCCTAACGCCAACCACTCTGTGAGAGTAGTGGTTGCTTTTTATGTGCCACCGGCACAGGTGACAGATGGGGCTGGCAAACGGCCACGGTCAGATGGTGCTTTTTACGTGCCACCGGCACGGGGGCCAAGCGAGGCTGGCAACGGCCACGATTGCATGGTGCTTTTTACACAGGCCCGTTGGGGTGGCGCTGGCAACGGCCACATTCAGATGGATCGCTTACATGCCACCAGCACTGGTATCACAGCTACAATTTCCATTGATGTTGATTGATTTCGATTTTGATTCTGATTCTCACTTACCTCAACAGGTCTTCACATGTAGAGTTCTGTGTCCCAAGAAGGAAAGGTATGCATAAGTGGACTGGCTACATCCCAGGTAGAGGCCATGGGTTATGGTCTCACTTATCCTGCCGGGTCTTCTCACGCACAGCATACTTCCATAGGTCTCGGTCTCTAGTCATTTCCTTGGTAAGACCTAAAGTTCAAAGGTCGTGCTTCACCACCTCGTCCCAGGTTTTCCTGGGTCTACCTCTTCCACAGGTTCCCTTAACCACTAGGGTGTGGCACTTTTTCACACAACTATCTTCATCCATTCTCGTCACATGACCATACCAGCGCAAACGTCTCTCTTGCACACCAAAACTGATCATCATCATCATTGTTCGACCGTGGTCGAGACAATGGAATTTACCATGCTACGCCAGACTTCACGGTCCACCATGGCATTACGGAGATCATGTTGCTGGATGCCTGTATCCCTGGAGATTACATCAGGGTAGGAGAGTGTGCGCCCTCTGGTATTGCGAGTAGATGGCTTCCAGAGGAGAAGAGTAGAAATTACTTCTTTTTCAGCTCTACGACAATGTCCAGCAAACTGGACTCTCCTACCTTTCACAAGAGATGACACAGGTGGTAGTTTCCCATATATTTGCATTTTGGTTGGATGGCGATTCCACGAGAGATTTTGAGCTCTCATAAGGAGGCAAGTGTAGGTTCCATCCAACCGCCTCTCAAGCTTCTTTGATGACGTCCAGGTTTCTGAGCCATATAGTAGAATTGGTTCGACTGTGGCTTTGAAGATTTCAAGTTTGAAGTCTCTACTTAGATTTGATGACCAGATCTTATGCATGTCATTACACAACTGATGCTTCTTAGGTCAAACTTTTCTCTCAAGGTACTTACACTTTGTCAAGTATGAACACTGACATTACACATCCATTGGAGCATACTGGCTTCATTTCTTGTGAGCTTACGCATATACTCAGCAGTCACGGCCCATATATATATATTTCTTTACTACCCACAGGGGGCTAAACATAGAGGGGACAAACAAGGACAGACAAAGGGATTAAGTCGATTACATCCACCCAGTGCGAAACTGGTACTTTATTCATCGACCCCGAGAGGATGAAAGGCAAAGTCGACCTCAGCGGAATTTGAACTCAGAACGTAATGACAGACGAAATACGGCTAATCATTTCGCCTGGCGTGCCAACGTTTCTGCCAGCGCGCCACCTATATATATACATATATATATATGTGTGTACACATATGTACACATATATAAGGTGGGCTTCTTTCTGTTTTCATTTACCAAATCCAAACAAGGGTTTAATCGCCCTGTGGCTGTAGTGGAAGACCCTTGCTGAAGGTGCAACACAATGGGACTGAACCCAGAACCATGTGGTTGTGAAGCACATTTCTTACCACACACACAACCTTAATTTTAGTATCATGAGTGCAACACACTAAAAATGTGCATCCACACACTCGCACAGACACACATACACAAACGCACATGTACAGGGTATAAATATACACTAGTATCCACTTATATATACATATATAATTAAACTATTATATATATATACACATAAATACATACACACACACACACAGTTACAGTAAATATATATATGCATATACATACATACATATATATATATATATATATATACACACACACACATGCATGCACACACGCACACACACAAACACACATATATATATATATACATGCACAGTAATACTTTTCAAGTTAAACTTTTCCCACGCTATTTTGTTGAGAATCCAACAAAAGCTTTCTAAGAAAGTGTTTTATGAGAATGCTTATCCAAGTGTAATTAACAACAATTAATAATTTTTTACTTTGCATTCATCATACCTATTTGAGTTTTGGGATTTCTAAACATATACATTATACACCCATTATACACACCGCCTACAAACATTTTTGTTGTATGTATATGTTCATTCTACTTTTTTAAGACTGTGGCCATGCTGGACTTATTTGAAGGGTCTCTTTTGCCAAACCGTATCTTATGGGTACATAAACACACACTCACCGGTTGCCAAGCAATAAAAGGGGGGAACAAACACAGAAACAGAGACAATAATAAAACATATAGGCACACACACACACACATTTATATGTGTATATATATAATATATATATATATATATATATATAATGCAAATAAATTACAAGCATGTGCAGATATATACCTAATACATATATGTATATATATATGTATATATATAATATGTATATATATATATAGATATAATATATATTATATATATATATATATATATATATATATATATATGCATACATACATATATATATATATGTATGTATATATATATATATGTATATATACATACATACATATATAATTAAACATATATATATACACATAAATACATACACACACACAGTTACATTAAATATATATATATTTATGTATGTTATATACTTTGATACTTTGATAGGTTTCGGCCATTATTGGCCCAGGCCATGTCTAACTTAATAGCACCACCTGGTGAAGTCTTTCAAGTCAGAATTTGGGCATATGGCCCACTCAAGTAGAGAGTTATTGTTACAGAGACATATCCGAGTGTAGGGGGTTATCCGGGATTTCTTGAAGGAATCTGTCCAAAGACTTCTTGAACCCTATAGGGTCAGTTTCTGTTTTAATGGTTTTGGTGTAATGTTAAAGAGAGCGGGGCCAATTGAGGTGAAATAATTGTGCCGTATTGTTGTTATGAGATGAGAGTGCGATTTTTGTTTTGGGCGGATGGCACGGGGCCCAAGCCTTGGATGTACCTAAAGGTGATGCCAACATCATTGGGCAATGCTGATGGAATATTTTCCACATCATGCAGATGATGTAGCGCTCACGACGACGTTGGAGAGAATAAAGTTTCAGCTTTTCTAGTCAACCCCAATAGTCGAGGCCTGTCATGCCATCTATCTTTTTTGTGATTGCCCTTTGAGGTGCTTCAACTTTTATGATACCTTGTATTGTGTGGGGAGACCACAGTGGACAACAGTATTCAAGGTGGGGTCGGGCAAAAGTGGAGAAGAGAAGGATAATGGTGTGGATATCTCTCGACTGGAAAGTTCTGAGAATCCAGGAACACATTCTGCGGGCCATGTCAACTTTGGTGTTTATATGAGTGGCCCAGCTTATGTTGTTGTCCACAATTACTCCCAAGTCTCTGATGTTGTTGGACGCCGCGAGAGTTTCACCTGAAGGAAGGGAGTATGGGAGTTTCAGGGCATCCTCTTTTCCAAGTGGATTAACTCAAATTTATCCTCGTTCAGCAGCATATTGTTTTTTCTGCCCATTGGATAACAGCCAGTAGATCTGACTGAAGGCATGTCCGGTCACTCGCCTCATTTATGACCTTCTGTAGCTTGGAATCATCTGCAAAGATTTTTATGTTGCTGTGCTTGATGATGTCATTAATGTCATTAATGTAAATGATGAAAAGAAGTGGGCCCAGCACAGTGCCTTGCGGAACGCCACTACTGACTTTGGCTGGGCTTGATTTTACCCCTTCAACTACAACATGTTGAGATCTGTCTGTCAGGAAACACTTGATCCATTTCATTAACTTTCCAGAGACACCAATGTTGGATAGTTTTTTCAATAGGATATGTGATCGACCCTGTCGAAGGCCTTACTGAAATCAAGGTAGATGACATCGGTGTTGGAGCCCTCTCCCAAAGCTCTCAAAATGTCATCAAAGTGATGCAGGAGCTGCGTTAGGCAGACCCTTCCATTACGGAACCCATGTTGGTTGGAGATCAGCCGTCTGTTGCTTTCCAGAAATTGGGTTATTCGAGATCTCACCACCCTCTCAAATACCTTGATGATATGAGAGGTGAATGAGATCGGACGGTAGTTCACTGCAAGGGACTTGTTTCCCTTTTTGAAAACTGGGACAACAGATTGGGACAGAAGGTTTTTTGGAATATAGCCAGCATCCAGTGAGTTTCTCCACAGATTAGCAAGGGGAGATGCAAGTTGGTGTCGACACACCTTCAGGACACAAGCAGGGAACCTATCGGGGCCTACTGCTGAATTGTGTTTTATTTCGTTTATCGCCGCTAAGACATCAGGGGCACTAAACGTTATGTCCGATATAGTGTGTTGGGGGTTGACATCACTGATACAGCCCTGATATATAAATACATACATACATATATATATACATATACACATAATATAAATAAATATATACATACATATCTATATATATATATATGAAGAATATGTCCTGAACCTTTAAGGTAGTGCTCCAGCGTGACCACATTCAGAAGATTGAAACAAGTAATAGAATAAAATTATGCATTGGTGTAGGAGTGGCTGTGTGGTAAGTAGCTTGCTTACCAACCACATGGTTCCGGGATCAGTCCCACTGCGTGGCATCTTCGGCAAGTGTCTTCTGCTATAGCCCGTGGCCGACTAATGCCTTGTGAGTGGATTTGGTAGACAGAAACTGAAAGAAGCTCGTCGTATATATGTATATATATGAGTGTGCGTGTATATGCTTGTGTGTGTGTGTGTCCAACATCGCTTGACAACCGATGCTGGTGTGTTTACGTAACTTAGCAGTTCGGCAAAAGAGACCGATAGAATAAGTACTAGGCTTACAAAGAAAATGTCCTGGTGTCGATTTGCTCGACTATAGGTGGTGCTCCAGCGTGGCCACAGTCAAATAATTGAAACAAATAAAAGAGTAAAGAATATACAAACAGGTGTGTGTGTGTATGTGTATCCATGTATAAACATACATATGGATAAATACATATATATGTGTGTGTGTATATATAGATATACATGTGTGTATGTATGGGTATATATATGTAAGGAAGTGTGTGTATATATATATATATATATGTCTGCACACACACACACACACTCACATACATTCATTGATATTATGCCTTTGGCTGATCAGAAAATTGTGATCCTTTTGTTAGAAGAAAATTGAAGAAAACCCCTCATATAATATATATATATACACATACATATATACATATATATAATATTCACACACACACACACACATCATCATCATCATCATCGTTTAACGTCCGTTTTCCGCGCTAGCACGGGTTGG
>NW_021828529.1:0-8344 GCF_006345805.1 Octopus sinensis
GTATACACATATACATACATACACCAAATTTCACTCACATGCTATTGGTCAGCTTGAGGCTATAGTAGAGGAGTGAACCTGAAACTCCTGGTTGTAAAGCAGGCTGACGAAGCCACACAGCTATGCCAGCCTTAAATAATTATTAAGAGCCAGTGGGTTTGTTGTGACCATCCAGTGTAAGGCAGATACCCGGTTCAGTTTCTGTTGAGGGCTCTATCCACTTTTTTCTCTCGAAAGTGCATTTTATCCAACATCTCATGAACAAGTTGCATATTTTAAATTTGTTTATGTTCGGAGCTTTTTTTTTTAAAAAAGAATTGTTTTCAAGTTTATCCCTATCTTTGAACAAGCCAACACACACACACACACACACACACACACACACACACACACACACACACACACATGTGCATGTACGCACACACACACACACTTTGTTTTTTGTAAAGCAGTGAGTCCAACAAAAAGTATTTTGTTTTGTTTGAGAACAGCAAGATATGCGTGCATGTATATATGTACATGCATGTATATATGTATATGTAAACACATCCATATATATGTGTGTGTGTGTATATATATATATTATATATATATATATATATATATCTGTGTATATACACGTGTGTGTGTGTGTATATATACACACATTCATGTGCTTGTATGTATGTATATATATATATAAATATATATATCTGTGTGTATATACACGTGTGTATGTATATATACACACATTCATATATATATGTATGCATATATATATGTATGTATATATATATGTGTGTGTGTGTATGTATATGTATATGTGCTTGTATGTATGTGTATGTATATATACACACATTCATATATATGTATATATGTATATATATGTGTGTATATATATGTATATGTGCTTGTATGTATGTATGTATGGTGTATATATATATGTGTGTGTGGTGTGTGTGTGTATGTATGTAGACATAAAATGCGCACAAAAGAATGTGATGCATGTGTGTATATATATATATATATGTGTGTGTATGAGTGTATATCAGTCCCAGTATCATATTCAGACACTTGTTTCACTGTTATCAATTTCATGTATTTTAATGGAAGTTTTTTTTTTTTTTTTTCTACAGTTTTCCTTCCTTTCTTTTTCTCTTTTTATTTATTTACTTTTTCGGTGGGGGGGTGGGGGAGGGAGGTAGACCTAGAAAATTCAACACTTACATGACCACCACCACCACCACCACTACCACTACCAAGGAAACATCACACCACAACTATGGCATGCATACCACTGTTATTCCACTACATCACAGCCGTTGCATCACTTCTCTGCCTCTACCATCAACTCCACCAATGCCACCACCACCACCACCACCACCTCCACCACTACCTCCACTGTCACCGCTGCCACCACCTCCATTGTCACCACGACCACTGGCCACTACCAGGTCTTATACCACCACCACTACTACTACTACTACTACTACCATCATACTGCTACAACTACTACCACACTACTGTGGCTATGACCACCACTACTGGGACCATCATCACTACCATCACTGCTACTACTATCATTACTACTACTACCTCAACCGTTACTTCTGCTACTACTGTATCATTACTACTACTACCTCAACCGTTACTTCTGCTACTACTGTATCTACAACTACCACAAATGCTACTACTACTACTACCACTACTACTACAGATATCACTACCACTATCACTACTACTACTACTACTACTACCACTACTACTACAGATATCACTACCACTACAGTTGATAATGTTTTGTCTGAAATACTTGTGCCTGGAAGTGTTTTGGATTTTCCAATGATTCTAGCTTGGAAGTGGGACCATTTGCATTTTATAATGCTGCTTGTACATGTATGTATGTGTGTATGTATATATATATTATATATATATATATATATATAGGCGCAGGAGTGGCTGTGTGATAAGTAGCTTGCTAACCAACCACATGGTTCTGGGTTCAGTCCCACTGCGTGGCATCTTGGGCAAGTGTCTTCTACTATAGCCTCAGGCCGATCAAAGCCTTGTGAGTGGATTTGGTAGACGAAAACTGAAAGAAGCCTGTCGTATATATGTATATATATATATGTTTGCGTGTATGTTTGTGTGTCTGTGTTTGTCCCCCTAGCATTGCTTGACAACCGATGCTGGTGTGTTTATGTCCCCGTAACTTAGCGGTTCTGCAAAAGAGACCGATAGAATAAGTACTGGGCTTACAAAGAATAATTCCCGGGGTCGATTTGCTCGACTAAAGGCGGTGCTCCAGCATGGCCGCAGTCACATGACTGAAACACGTAAAAGAGTAAAATAGTATATATGTATAAATATATGTGTGTGTGTGTCTGTGTTTGTCCTCCCCCCACATCGCTTAACAACCGATGTTGGTGTGTTTACGTCCCCGTAAATTAGTGGTTCGGCATAAGTGACCGATAGAATAAGTACTAGGCTTAGAAAGAATAAGTCCTGGGGTTGATTTGCTCGACTAAAGGCGGTGCTCCAGCATGGCCACAGTCAAATGACTGAAACAAGTAAGAAAGTAAAGGAGTAAAAGAGTGAGAGAGAGATTAATTCAAAACGATGTGAATAAAAAAGTGTTACATTTGACAGAGAAATCTGAATGCTAGAGGGTTAAACTGAACAAACAAAAGACAAAGTCTACACCAGCAAGATTTGAACTCTGAGCTCAGATATTCACAGCAAATTATGTTTCTCAGACTTGGTGTATCTAGGACTACACCATCAAAAGTGACTGTCTTTGTTTTGTTGCTGTTTTCAATCTCCAGCCAGCCATGGTCTATGAGACAGACGTATGCTCAAAGATACTCCAGTCGTGGCCATCCTGTTTATTTTTCAGGCATAGTTTACCAGGGACTACATCATTAAATATACGTTCTTCATTGTTGTTAGCCCATGGCCATGAAACAAAATCTGATCCATGAAACCCATGGTGTACGACATTCCAGCAGTGACCATCCTGTATTGTTTTTCTAAGACATAGCACATCTAGAACTACATTTATACAATTGATATTTTGGAATATTTAGCTGCCATTTCTAGCTAGTTAAGTAACTGTGTAGCATAGCTCTTGTTTTTGAAGTGGTTTACTCTTTTACTCTTTTACTCTCTTACTTGTTTCAGTCATTTGACTGCGGCCATGCTGGAGCACCACCTTTAATCAAGCAACTGGATTATACTGGGTGGCCAAAGATGACCACTCCTAAATATAACAGTTCTAATGATTATTTTCCCAATTTGTTACTTCCTTCTGGTTCCCCATAACTGACATTGTTGACTTTTGTCTACTGAGGGGCAAAGGTCACTTCCTGTGTGTTTTAATTTTCTTTCTCTTTTTCTTTTCCAAGCTTTTGAACAGGTGTGTATACAACCAGTTCTAATTATATACACACTGTATTTAAGATGTTAACCTTTTTATTGACCCTCAGCTGGTGGTCACCAGAAAACTGTGTTGTCAATGGCAACAGTTTGTTTTGATATTGTCCCTTTGATGTTGCTGTCTGACCCAGGGCTGACCTGGGTCAGATAGACCTACAATCAAAGACACCCCAACAGTGACCATCCTGTCTCTTGTTTTCCTGCCTAGTGTATCTAATACTACATCATTATATGTGTATGGTTTTGTTGTCGTTGATTAATCCCCAAATCATTCATGGGCCATGAGACAGATCAAGGATTGGAAGCTTTCCAACTGTGACCCTCCTGCCTTGTTTTTCAGACATAATGTAACTAGGACTACACCATCAAAAGTATCCCTTGTTGTTTAACCCTTGGTCTGCCCTGTTCCACGGGACAGATCTGTGATCTGAGACATTCCAGCTGTGGCCACTCTATCTTTTATTTTCAGGCATAGTGTATCTAAGACTACATTATCAAATGTGATTTTCATTGTCGATTAGCCCCAAGCTGACCTTGGTCCATAAGACAGACCTATAATTGAAGAAACTGTCTCTTGTATTCAGGCATAGTGCACCTAGGATTATCCATCAAATGTGATTGCTGTTGGGATCTTTTCCTTTTGATGGACGGAATTTTCTAGTTAACTAAACAATTTGAAACTTCGTATATTGGTAGAATGTGTCAAAAGAAAACGTTATTTTCACTTGGCTTTTTTGAGAAAATTGTAATTTGTAAGTTTAACGTAGTTTAATTCTTCGAATTTTAACCAATGAAATGCCAGCATTTGAGCTGAAATCATTTGCTGTGTTATCGATATTGATAAACAAACGAGAGACGCAGGCCGCATACACACACACACACACACACACATATATTCAGATACATACACACGTACACTTGCACACACACTCTCTGTCACTCTCTCTCTCTCTCTGTCTCAAACACATAATTGAAGAAACTGTCTCTTGTGTTCAGGCATAGTGCACCTTGGATTATCCATCAAATGTTGTTGTTGTTGTTTACCATCAGTTCGGCCCTGGATCATGAAATTTAGTCAAAGACATTGCGGTGACTGTTCTGCCTTGTTTCTCAGACTTGGTGTATCTAGGACTACACCATCAAAAGTGTCCTTCTTTGTTTTGTTGCTGTTTTCAATCTCCAGCCACCCCTGGTCTATGAGACAGACGTATGGTCAAGGATACTCCAGTTCTGGTCATCCTGTTTATTTTTCAGGCATAGTTTACCATGGACTACATCATTAAATATGTTCTTCATTGTTGTCAGCCCTCGGCCATGAAACAAAATCTGATCCATGAAACCCATGGTGTATGACATTCCAGCAGTGACCATCCTGCATTGTTTTTCTAAGACATAGCACATCTAGAACTACATTTATACAATTGATATTTTGGAATATTTAGCTGCTATTTCTAGCTAGTTAAGTAACTGTGTAGCATAGCTCATGTTTTTGCAGTGGTTTGAATTCTTCTTCCTGATATTTGAGTTGTGTGCTTGTGTGTGTAACTTTACACGGTTGCACTCATTCACATAAACACACACACACACACACACGCACACACCTAGAAATGTGATCACATTAGTCATCATCATCATCATCATCATCATCATCATATATCACTGTTACATCACTACCACTATCACCATCATCATCATCCTGGATCTTTTCCGTTTGATGGACGGAATTTCTAGTTGACTAAACAATTTGAAACTCCGTATACTGGTAGAATGTGTCAAAAGAAAACATTATTTTCACTTGGCTTTTTTGAGAAAATTGTAATTTGTAAGTTTAACGTAGTTTAATTCTTCAAATTTTAACCATACGTTGCAACAGGATGTTGTCTGAGTTTTTAGACGCAGCAAATGATTTGAGCTCAAATGCTGGCATTTCATTGGTTAAAATTCGAAGAATTAAACTACGTTAAACTTACAAATTACAATTTTCTCAAAAAAGCCAAGTGAAAATAATGTTTTCTTTTCACACATTCTACCAGTATACGAAGTTTCAAATTGCTTAGTTAACTAGAAATTCCGTCCATCAAAAGGAAAAGATCCATCATCCTTGTTCTCATCGCCATTGCCAGGAATGCCTTGTTTCATCCTAAGTGTGCCCACTCAGGCTGGCCTGGGGCTAAACGGCAATAGCATCAACAACACTTACATCATCATCATCATTGATCACTATTACATCTTACCCTTATCACCAACATCACAGCCTCAACTACATCACCGCCACCATCACCATCCTCATCCTCATTGCCACTAAGATCATCACTATCATTATCATTTCTATTAGGTGTTCTTGCACACACACACACACACACATTCCACCACCACCACCACCATAATCATTACCTATTTCTTTATTACCCACAAGGGGCTAAACATAGAAGGGACAAACAAGAGGTTCAGTCCCACTGCGTGGCATCTTGGGCAAGTGTCTTCTACTATAGGCTCAGGCTGACCAAAGCCTCGTGAGTGGATTTGGTAGACGGAAACTGAAAGAAGCCCGTCGTATATTATATATATCTATATATATATATACATATATATATATATATGTGTGTGTGTGTGTGTGGGTTTGTGTGTCTGTGTTTGTCCCCCTAGCATTGCTTGACGACCGATGCTGGTGTGTTTTTGTCCCTGTTACTTAGCGGTTCGGCCTAATAGAATAAGTACTGGGCTTACAAAAGAATAAGTCCCAGGGTCAAGTTGCTCGATTAAAGGCGGTGCTCCAGCATGGCCGCAGTCAAATGACTGAAAGAAGTGAAAGAGTAAGAGTATAGGTATTAAGTTGATTACATTGATCCCCAGTGCGTAACTGGTACTTAATTTATCGACCTCGAAAGGATGAAAGGCAAAGTTGACCTCGGCGGAATTTGAACTCAGAACGTAGTGGCAGACGAAATACCGCTAAGCATTTCGCCCAGGGTGCTAACGATTCTTACCATCACTATCACATCTTCACCAGCACCACTACCATCATCATCACCATCAACACAAGCCATCACTACCACCACCACCACCACCATCACAGTCACCATCATCATCATTGCCACTATGATCATCATCATCATCATCATTTCCATTAATTATTCTTGCACACACACACACACACACACACATGGAACTCAATCACATACACACACACTTACATGCACACACATCACACTCACTTACACACACACACAGTCCACCACTACCTGTACAACCACCACCACCACCACCGCCACCACCACCACCACCACCACCATCACCACCACCACCGATACTGCTCTGCTCTCCCTAAATAGCAAGAATTACTCCAAAAGAGAGCAGCTGGGTTTTTAAGATCACTGCTTTCCACCCTTCCCCCACCCCCGCTACACCCACAGACAGACAAACAGACAGACAGGTAGGCAGACAGGCAGACAAGACACACAGACAGACAGACTGACATACAAAGGAGTGGTTTCTTTCTTCCATTTTTTGTTTGTTTTTCTTTTGTTTGTTTTTTTTTCTCTCCTTCCTTTTTTATGTCAGTCCAGTCAAGTGTCAAACCCTGGAGCAGCTACAGACTAACATCACCACCACCCCCACCACCACCACCACCACCACTAGGACCACTACTATCACCAACACTACCATACAACTACTACCCTCTCCACCACTACCACTACCACCACCACCACACTTCATCATTATCATCATCATCTTCTCCTTACACTTATTGCATGCTTACTTTTACCTTGCTAGTTGACTCTCCATCATCATGACCACCACTACCAACTAAAACAGCTGCCATCATCATCATCATCATCACCATTTCTCATTGTCTTTTTACTGGTTTGACTACACCACAGTGACCACCACCACCACCATTTTCTACTACAGCTACTACTACTACTACTACTACTACTGCTGCTGCTACTACTATTACCATCACTACTACCACCACCACTACCACTACTACTACTACTATCACCACCACCACCACTACAATTAACTACCACCACCACTAATATTCTCCCTCACTACAGGTACCACTACACTACTACAACTTCCACTACCACCACCAACAACCCTTATTCATACCCCAAACCACTACAGGTATCACAACTACCACCATTACCTCCGCCACCCACACCACCACCGCCATCGCCATCACCATTTTTACCTACATACCATAGCAGAGACATTGACCTAATCAATAACAAGTCTTGTGGTCAATGACTGCTCAATCATTACACTGGACCAGCTGAAGCCACCCCCCCCCCCACCTCTCCCACCACACAGCAACTCTTTCACCTATTGTTTCCTTCTTTCCTACCTCCCTTTCTTTCTTTTATTTTTTCCCCTTCTTTGTTTACCTTTATTTAATCTACTTTTTAACCACATTATTATTGTGAATATGATTTAAAATTCTGTTTTTTTTTTCATATTTGAAGATGTATTGTTTAGGCACCAAGCTAAGCTGGTTTTAATGTGTTGCTAGGTGGTGGTGGTCGAGGTTGGAGGTGGAGGAGGAGACTGGTTCATAAAAATTAATGTTAACATGCATGGAAAGACAAGTTAAAAATGTATTTTGATAACATCTGTGCTTTTAGATCACGCACCCCTCCCTGCTTGACTAAAGGTGGTGCTCCAGCATGGCCACAGTCAAATGACTGAAACAAGTAAAAGAGTATGCATGGAAAGACTTATGTGTATGTGTGTATATCCGTATATATATACATATGTGTGTGTGCATATATATATATATATATATACACATATATGTGTGTTATATATATATGTTATATATATGTGTATATATATATATATATATATATATATAAATACACAAAAACAAAAAATGTGTGTATAATTATATGTGTGTATATATAATATATATATTGTATATATATATGGG
>NW_021828530.1:0-8403 GCF_006345805.1 Octopus sinensis
AGAGCGACGGATGCAGGGGACTATACAAAGATGGACAGATGTGGTGTTTTACACAGAATCGAATAATTAAGTATAATAATAATAATAATAATAATAATAATAATAATGGCAATAGTAATGACAATAATAATAACAACAGCAACAACAACAATAATAATGACAATGGTAATGACAACAAGAAGAATATAAGAATAATAACATTGATAATAATAGCAACAACAACAGCAATAATAATAATAATAATAAAATAATAATAATAATAATAATGATAATAATCGTGGTGATGGTTATGATGGTGATTGAAATGGTGAGAATGTGAAAGTTGTGCTCTCTTTCAAAATATGGATAGAACCATAAGAATGAAATAAAAGCAATTCAAGGTACATAAGACAAATTCTGTTGCAGCTTCTCAAAGAAAATGTTCTGCAGTAGATTTAGAAAATGGCAATGCAAAGATTCCATAAAAGTTTATTATAGAGATGGACCACCAGCTGGCACGCAATAAGTCAGTTATAATTCTCCACGATAAAACGACGTGAACCAGTTAATAGATGTGTTCTGTGAAAGTGAGTAGTTTGAATTTTGTGCTGAAGTCAGCTGAAAAGCTAAAGAATTGCACTGATTCTGCTATTGAAACTGAAGACGAAGCAACAAGGAAAGCCATTTCTGCGTCATTCTATTTGTAATTTGCTATAAATGGAATCGTATCCAACAGACGTAAAGCATGGCCTAGCCTGGTCTCGCTCGGCCTGGACTGGCATGGCCTAGCGTGGCCTGGCCTGGCCTGGTCTGGTCTGTCATGGCTTGGCTTGGCTTGTCCTGACCTGGTCTGGACTAGTCTGGTCTAGCCTGGACGAGTGTTTGTGGTTAAGGATCTTGCTTTGGCAATCATGAGATCACGGTTTCGATCTCGCTACGCATCGTCACATGTCAGAAAAGCGACTTATACTATCATATCTTTCGTACACACATGCTTTGTGAGTGAAAATGAGCTGACGGAAACTGTGCGGAAGCTCATCATTTTGATTGAACCGGGAATTCGAGGATCCAGTCTGCACTTCGAAAATCTAGCCTTGTCAGATATTGTACTGCACTGATTTTTTTTCTTTTACTGCCTGAGAATTACATTAAACTGTACACGTGTTTGCGGAATACACAGCCACATACATCTTAATGCACCAAACTAGACGTTAAGTTTATAGAGCAAGTAGCATATTGATCGACGAAACTGATGGAGGCCTCAGGATGGTGCATACATACATATATATATCTATATATATATATATATATATTATATATATATCTATATCATTCAATCACCGTGATCACCGTGAACGACCAGGCAATCAGATGTTGTTACACATCGCGGGTCACAATGCGTTTCGCATTATTTTTAGCCTTCAAATGACTCCACCCCGCTGGCTAAGCGAGCAGGCCAACAGAAGAAAGAGTGAGAGAAAGTTGCGGCGAAAGAGTACAGCAGGGATCGCCACCATTCCCTGCCGGAGCCTCGTGGAACTTTAGGTGTTTTCGGTCAATAAACACTCACAACGCAATCCTACAACCGCGAGTCCGCTGCCCTAACCACTGGGCCATTGCGCCTCCATATATATATATATATATATATATTTATATATATATATTTATATATATTATATGATGGACTCTCCCGTCGTTAGACGACGTTTGAGGGGTCGACAATTTCTTACCGAACAACCGCACAGAGGATTTGTTTATAGTGATCAAATGTTTTATGTAAACATAAGCTCACTCCTTCCATCAAATCTACATTACCTGTACAGGTGCAACGGGTGCCCCTTGTCACATGACGAAATCATCGCAGAGCAACGGGAAATGAAATGTTTTGCTTAAGAACACAACGCAACGTGAGTGCAACACCTTAACCACTGAACTATTGACAGAGCGCAACAAGGCAGAATTTCATCTTCTAAAGTTCTTACTAACCGCTGCTGGGTCGATTTTCACCTGTCACTGTTTTAGGCAATGTTATGGCGCCTGAAATTCTGCTTAAATTCAAACACTAAAACGCACTTAAATGAACGTATACCTACACGTCTGTAGATGCGAACCAGATCCTTTAACTCTACAAACACTATGCTCCATATGACTTACTATGGAGTATTATCACCGAAGCTTTACCGTGATATGGTAACCGCAAGCTTGTAATTCTTGTATGACTGAAAATATTCATATCTTATTCGCTCGTGAAATCGCGATTTGTACAAGAGAAAGTAGTGTTGCAACTCGTGCATTCATGAGGCCGTACAATGGAAACGACTATCAGTAACTAAGACAGGACGAGGAAATGCAGGAGTAGGAAAATATATATATAGTGAAGACAATAAGTATGCAAGAACGGTGATAACTAAAGTGTTTAAAAGGTTAGATTAAGTCCCTTGGAATAGAGAAGGAAAAGAAGTGAGAATATGCATGTATATACTCTACACTCACACATAAACACATGTGCAAGGCTGTACATGAACACATACGCATACACACACATATATATATATATTCACATGTACGTACCATACTCACATACATACACGTATATGCACATGCTCACACAGTAGTGTACATATATATATATATGCAAGCACCTATATCGAAGTATATATAACCAATGTGTCCATGTATGCATAGCTTTGAGAAGTTACTGGTGTAGGAAAGGGAGGTTGGGACATAAAGGAGAAAAAGTTTCGTGATAAAATACTGGATGAAAGAAATGTTATCAGGCTAATGTTATGGTGGTAGAAATTTCCAGTTTAATAGGATAAACTTATCAGCGTGGGAACAGTTTCTAAAATCACGTTTCTACATTTTAGACAATTCGCCGAATTCCCTAATTGAATAACCTATGTATTCGTTCCGTTGTAGAAAGCCCTAATTTTTGATCTGTTGCTATACGGTTGTTATCTTTACACGACCCGGTGTCTGTGATATAATCAATAGCCTGAAACCAAACATGCTTAGCGTCTATGTTAGAGTTCCTCTTTCCGACCGGTCTGAAAACATTTTGAATTTACCTTCAAATCCAAAGTAATTTTGCTTCATCAGTGTTTGCATTGGTTTGTTTAAAACGAAAAGCAGAATCGATTTTACGCTGCACGCTTCACCTAAAAGACAAGTGTTCACATTTCTGATCGCGCAGCATGGATTGTCGTGATTAATAAGCTTCCATGTGAAGAGCGCCTTTACGCTGGCACCAGAACTGTGTCTGATTTTCATGGAACGTCTACTGAAAATATTCTTATATGTCTACATAGTTAGAAAGTACATATTAATGCCAGATATTCCGGTACTTTTGGCATATATTTATACCTCAATCTTACATACACAAATGTGTGTATATATATATATATATATATATATATTTATGTACATACTTATATATACACTAATATTTATACATATATACGCACATATATAGCAATATATTCATACATCTATACATAGGCATATATATATACATATATATATATATATTCATGCATGTATATACACACATATACATAGATATGTATATACACAGATTATCTCTCTCTCTATATATATATATATATATATATATATATATATATATTATATATATAAACACACACACACCCACACACACACAAACATTCAAAGGGATGTCATATTGTGTGGAGGAGGAGAAAACACGTCTCAGACAATCATAGAAAAATGTAAATAACATCAAGATGATGATGATCATTATATATATATATATATATATATTATATATATATACATACATACACACACAGATTAATAAAGCCATGCAGACATTATTATACACAAATACATTTATACACGCACATACACATTGTAGGCTTATTTAAAGAGGTGCCATGGACAATTTACCAATTTTCAGTTCATTGATTCATGAGATAATCTTTTACTTCAGGTTTGGTTTATTTGATTTCTGCAGACTGATGGTACATCCGTAACAATAATGATATTATTTCCTATTGATATACCCATTGATATATGTCTATCTATCTATCTATCTATCTATCTATCTATCTATCTATCTATCTATCTATGTATCTATCTATGTATGTATGTATGTATGTAGGTATGTATGTATGTATGTATGTATGTATGTATGTATGTATGTATGTTGTATGTGTATATATATATATATATATATATATATATATATATATATATATCGAGAGAGAAAGAGAGAGGGAGATGTACGTATGTTATACATACATACATAAATGAACAGAATGACATACACAGACAGAAGTAACTATCTGCATATATATATATATATATATATATATATAGATGCATACATACATGCATATATATATATATATACATCTATATATATACATATATATATATATATATATACATATATATATAGATAGATAGATAGATAGAGAGAGAGAGAGAGAGAGAGAGAGAGAGAGAGGGAGAAAGAGACAGAGGTGTATGTGTATACATACAGGTGTACAGACATCTCTATGTACACACACATATTAATGTCTGTCTTTATATTCAGTTAAAACATAAACAGTTTTACATTAATCTGGTAGTTTAGTCTATACGTTTGTAGAATATAAATTTATTCTTAAACAAAAATACTATTCACAGCGACTTCGAAGTTTCGTCTAGATAAACCATCCTCGGATTGCGATGCATTAAAGTTAATCTTGGCTTTACATGTTCTCTGTTGATTTTAAATCTTTCCTGGATGGAGTGATAATTAGGTTGCAGTCTGGGTTGTGATGGAGAGGTGTATTGGAGAAATTTTTATCTATATAATTTTGCTCGAGTCAATATTATGCTTTCTGGGTTTCTCCTGTAGGTACAGCTGATCTCCAGATATGTTGTGACTGGAAACTCAGAGTAGCAAGAAGATGACTCGATCGAAATAAAATATCATTAATCTCTCCTTGGTATTGAGTACTCTGTTTTCGATGGTTGATACTAAACGGATATATATATGTATCTATGCTAAACGGCACTGCATAGGAGCAAGGATCCTATCGTTTCCGTCTAGTATAAGAACCCAGTACTGTAACAGCCAGGGTTTCAAGAGTCAACAGCTCTTCAGCATTCTGCAAAGCCATCTCGGAGACTTGCGAGGTGTGGATGTGGAGGTCTTCAAAGAGCGACTGGACAAATTCGTATCTGAGATGTCAGATGAACCAACATCGCGACAATAGGCACGAAGAAGAACAGCCTCGTGCAACTCGCGACTTCATCAGAAGAAACATACAGAAAAGAAACCCGATCGCACTGGAAGGCGGTGTTCCAGCATGATCTCAACGTCAGCTGAAACCAGTAGAAGGTAATATATATATATATATATATATATATATTATATTATATATATATATATTTTAATCTAAACAGAAAACACAACAACGCGAGACGGGAACAAGTATAGTTTTTATTGACGCTCACATATTATATATATATATATATATCTATATATGTATGTATGCTATTTTGATGGCCTATAAGACACATTTTTTAAACCCCAAAATGGCTTTAAAAATCCCCCTGTGTCCAATGCACACAATGTAGGCTCAAAACCTCACTCAAAACGGTATGTTTACAAAACGTGTGCTGCCATCTATTGGTGAACAATCGCCAACGGTATGTTTATATTGAATGTGGATGTAATAAATTGATTATAATTACCGGTAATAACATAAAGTCATACAGGTAAGTGGAGGAATTAAAACATTATTTTAGTGGTAATTTATTTTACAAAAGTATAGCCTAGGCTAGAGTGCGTCCTCTGCACTTGTGCGTCTTATAGGCCATTAAATACGGTATGTACAGATACACACACAAACATATGGCACCCTGTCGATTACGACGACAAGCGATTCCCGTTGATCCATCAACGGAACAGCCTGCACGTGAAACCAACGTGCAAGTGGCTGTGTATTCCACAGACACTCGTACCCTTAACGAAGTTCTCAGGGGGGATTCAGCGTGACACAGAATGTGAGAAGGTTGGCCCTTTGAAATAAAGTTACTACTTATTTTTACCAGTTGACTGGACTGGAGCAACGAGAAATAAAATGTCTTGCCCAAGGACACCACGCGTCGCCGAGAATTGAACTCACTACCTTACGATCGAGAGCCGACTACCCTAACCACTAAGCCACCTTCCTTCATACACATACATATACATAGATATAAATGGGAGTCAACACCAAAATGTAGGGAAGTACAAGCGAGTGGAAGCACTCCGTCGGTTACGACGATGAGGATTCCGGTTGATCCGAATCAGCGGAACAGCCTGCTCGTGAAATTAACGTGTAAGTGGCTGAGCACTCCACAGACACGTGTACCCTTAACGTAGTTCTCGGGGATATTCAGCGTGACACAGAGAGTGACAAGGCCGGCCCTTTGAAATACAGGTACAACAGAAACAGGAAGTAAGAGAGAGAAAGTTGTGGTGAAAGAGTACAGCAGGGATCACCACCATCCCTGTCGGAGCCTCGTGGAGCTTTAGGTGTTTTCGCTCAATAAACACTCACAACGCCCGGTCTGGGAATCGAAATCGCGATCCTATGACCGCGAGTCCGCTGCCCTAACCACTGGGCCATTGCGCCTCCACAAGCGAGTACTAAATACTAAACTATGCTTTCCTAATCTAATGGAAAATAAAGCTCAGAAATTGTTACTCCGAGTTTTCTGTTACTCTTTTTGGTGCGATTTACAATAAAAGACATGATATTCGATGTATAATTAAAATACATCTGCTGCTTGGTAATTTTGGAATAAAGGAGGCTTATTGGTTGACAATATAACAGCTGTTTGAAAAATTCAAAGAGAAGACTTTGACACGAAGAGTAGAAAAGATAAAATTATACTCTAATAGTATGTGTGTATTGGAAAAGTAATCTCTTATCGCATAATCTAGCCTATTGTTTAAACGCACGAATGCACATCGCCAGAGACTTCTTAAATTTAATCTCTTTTTATTTTCGGTGCTTTACAGATATTATAATATTACTAGTAGAAATTCGATGAGAGCAAGCTATTCTTGTAAAAATTCTGCAAGCTCAGTTAACCATTTCAATTAGAAAAAATAAAATAACTCCAACAACAATATCGTTTCTATTCCCACATGTGCATCCATTGACAGAAATAAATGTGTTCATAAATGTAATTGTCTTTCGAAAGTTCCAATGTATTGCGCCAAAGTTCAATGAGTCACCAACATTGTACCGTCAACTTACAATGGATTGACTGAGAATTGTTTTAAAGGTCGCTTTTATCAACTTATATATTCAGGACACATAATAAAAGATTATCAACGGACCTTTCCAAGCACAATGGTTGTTAAAAGGGAAACTTGCACGAATATTTGAATAGTCAATTCTTGGCCACGGTATATGTTCATGTCAGTTTCTTTCAAATTCAAGCATTAAACACTGCTTAAACGAAAAATTATTCGCCTTATTTCAGATTGCCATTTGCATGAAAACGTAAGTGTAAGGTGGATGTTGGCACACTTCGTGTAGTACACGAAAGGATTATAGTTAAGAAAAATTGCAGCTTCAGTGATGAAAGTGACAATTTTTAAAATCACACTTTCCCGTAAAAATCAGGGGAGATCATTCAGAAATTTTTATTAACCAAAATTTATTATTAAATATAAGTGTAGTTGTGGCTGTGTGGTCAGAAATTTTCTTCCCAACCATATGGTTCCAGGTTCAGTCCCATACTGTGTTGAACTTTGGGCAAAAGCTTTCTACTATAGCTTTGGGCCGGCCAAAGACTTGTGGGAGTGGATTTTGTAGGCAGAAACTGAAAGAATTCCGTCGTGTATATATATATATATATATATATATATATATATGTGTGTATGTGTGTGTGTGTGTGTGTGTGTGTGTGTGTGTGTGTGTGTGTGCGTGCGCGCGTGTGTGTGTGTGTGTGTCTGTGTCTGTGTGTGCGTATGTGTGTGTGTGTGTGTATGTTTGTGTGTCTATGATGTTCACCACCAACCCACTTTTTGACAACTGGTTTTGATGTATTTGCATCTCGTAACTTAGCCGTTCGGCAAAAGCGATTGATAGAATAAATATCAGGCTTAAAAAAACAACACTATTACTGTCGGTTCATTTGACTAAAAATTCTCCAAGACGGCGTCCTAGCATGACCACCCTCTAATGACTGAAGTATGTGAAAGAAAAAGTAAAAGATAGAATGCAATGGGGTGGGGGTGAATTTCATCTTTAGAAGTCTGGATGTTACTCTGGATTGTTTCGGCATAACTTCGACATCATCAGTTCTCTATCCAGTCATTCGTCGTCTGGTACACACAATAACAAAGATAGCCGTTCAACTTTCTCCTGTATATCACGTTAGCTATGTGATATCGTTTCCGTAATTTTGACA
>NW_021828531.1:0-8175 GCF_006345805.1 Octopus sinensis
CGAGAAGGAACAAACAATATATTCACCTCCTGG
The DNA here is from genome assembly GCF_006345805.1 of Octopus sinensis. NCBI lineage: Eukaryota > Metazoa > Mollusca > Cephalopoda > Octopoda > Octopodidae > Octopus > Octopus sinensis. The sequence continues at coordinate 34 of NW_021828531.1, forward strand.
ACGAGACGCAGGTCCGTTGCAGGACTACTCATTTCTGGCTGCCGAGTGAACTGGAGTAACACGAAATGGGGTGTTTTGCTCAAGAATACAACGCGTCACCCGGTCCAGGAATTGAAATCACAATCTTACGATTATGAGTCCAACACTCTAACTATCAACTCATGCGTCCCCATACACAGACACGTGCGCGCGTGTGAGTTCGTTTACATACATATATAATATATAATATATAATATATAATATATAATATATATATATATATATATATATATTATATATATATAGATATACTTTGTGGTAAGTAGCTTGCTTACGAACCACTTAGTATCTAGCATTCGTACAATCATCTTTTTTCGTTGGCATGAGCTGTGCTGTTAGAAGCTGCTTCCCACCCACATGGTTCCGGGTTCAATCCGACTGCATGGCACATTGGGCAAGTGTCTGCTACTATAGCCTCGGCCCGACCAAACAAAGCCTTATGATTGGATTTTGTAGACGGAAACTGAAAGAAGCTCGTCGTATATATGTATGTATGTATGTATGTATGTATGTATGTATGCATGTATGCATGTATGTATGTAGTATGTATGTATGTATGTATGTATGTATGAGTATATATATATATAATGATAATAATAATAATAATAATATTAATCAATAATAATAATAATAATAAATAATTAATAATAATAATAATAATAATAATATATTAGGGAATAAATTCCAAACTTACATGGAAAATTAGATTTAGGATTAAATCCAATTTTATAGTATAAATATATTATATTATAATTAGAGATTAAAAACCACTATTAGGCAAAATCAAACAGTGAAAAAACATAAGCCAATACATAAAATTAATTTCAAAATAGAAAAGTTAAAAATAAAAAAAATTATTTAAACTTATAAATTTTAAATATATATATATTACAAATATTATATATATATATATGTATGTATTTTATATTTTATATATATTTTATTAATTAATTAATTTTTTTATTATTATTAAAAAAAAATTTTTTTATATAAATATCAAAAGTATTAAAAGTTTAATAAAAGATAAAGAGTAAAACACTACGATCGTTTCATGCCTGTACCAATTCGAATAACAATAATTTAAATTCAATTAATAATTCGAGTTATGGTTACAGTCAATCTTCAGGTTAATTGAAATATTTTAAAAATAATCAGAAATATTTAAACAATATTTTAAAGATATAGATAATATAACAATTTTACTTATAATAAACTCTATTATCAAACTAGAAACTTAAAACTTAACAATTATGATTATATCAAAATCGATTATAATGTTAAATATTAATTTTAATTTATAAGGTAAGAAACCCACCAATAATCTAATATCGGTAATAGTCTATATCTAATTACATAAATATAAAAAAAAAATGACTATTATATATAAATTATCAATGAAAATATATAAATGTATATACATATTATAATTAAGATCTAAAATAATCTCTATAAATAAATATATATGCACATATAATAAAGACCTAATAAATTAATTTTTCATATTTAAGATGAAATAGCTAATTTCAAAAATACAAACAAACAAACTTAAACGAACTTTCGGAAATCTTATTTAAAATACTTATAGAAATAATCAATTCGTAGTTATATAGTATCGAATAAATACTATAAATACTATAAATATATTTATCAATGGGAATATACTAGCGAATATCAATTTAAAAAGACAATAACTAAGTTATGCTATTAACATGGCCTGGACCAATCTTTGGTCAAAACATATCTAAGTTTATCTAAGTTTATCTAATTTTAATTATAAGAAATTTAAAACTACAATTAATACTATTAATACATGTATATACAAAAACCTAACTTTAGACACCTCGTATACTTGCTATCAAACAACAAATCTATCGCTAAGTAATATCTTACGAATAAACTTAAATTTAATATCTAATAATATAGAAAATTACGATAATTAGATCATTACATAAACAACGATATTTACATAAGAAAAATATTATTACACCAAAGACTTATAAAATATTAAAATTTACAATTTAAAGATCTTAAATATAAATAAATACTTATCTTAGCGAGGTTTTTATATTTTGGAAATTGCTAATACGTGTGTTCCACACTAACCCATGGTCTCTGATCTGCTCCCGGGCAAATACATATCCGATATATATATATATATATATAATTAATCAATATAGGGTGGCAAAAAATTTTGTAGAATTTTTTTGCACCAGCGGCCTAGTGGGAAAAAAATTAAATAGTCAGACCATTTTAAGTTCAAATCAAGTCAATCTTCCATAGGCCCTTAGATTACTGACGAATCTAAGGGCCTATGGAAGATTGACTTGATTTAATTTAATCAGGTTAGTTTACCATTAAACAGTAGATGAAACGGTGCTCGTATAAGAAATTACAGGGTAAATGTTTTTTAAATTTCTCCTGGTTTACGGAATTAATGTTTTTTTGCCGGTTTGAAGCTTTGGCTGTTATTTCTAGTGGGTGAATGGCCTATTATGGCCGTTCCTTGATGTGATATATATATATATATTATATATATATATATATATATATATATAATATATATATATAATATATATAAATACATAAAAAAATTGAAATATATATATATATAAGGTTGCTTTCCAACCACATAGTTCCGGGTTCAGTCCCACTACGTGGCACTGACCTGAGGCTATAGGAGAAGACATTTGTCCAAGGTACCCCGAGTGGGACTGAAGCCGGAACCATGTGACTGGGAAGCAAGGTTCTAACTGCACAGCCATGGCAACGATAAAAGATGATTGTGCGAATGCTAGATACTAAGTTGCCAATGTGACCTTACCAAAATCAAGACCACAATAAAAATGCTGTGTTTTTTTTTTTATAATTTCTTTTTCTTATTTCTATTTACTTTCCAGGCAGACTACAAAATGAAGCTGACAGCAATCGACAGACACACGAAGAAAGTCAATTTGTGTATGTCATGGGAGATGTCCATAAAAGCATCTTAAGGATTGGGTGTTTCTCTCTCTCTCAATCTCTCTCTTTCTCTATCTATCTATCATCAAAACACACAAAATGACGGACTCATTTTAATGAGTAAAACTTAATTGTCCTGAAAATACACACATGCATTCTTACATACATACATACACACATACATACATACATACATACATACATACATACATACATACATACATACATACATACAGACAGGCAGACATACATATGTATATATATATATATATAATATAATAACAAAGGGTAAAATTAATTAATTAAGAAGTATTCAACAATTTTACCTAGTAGAATTCGGTATGAAAAAGGACCATTTCAACGGTAACCTTTATTAGTAACCCTTTTATTAGTATATATATATATATATATATATATGTGTGTGTGTGTGTGTGTGTGTGTGGTGTGTGTGTGTGGTGGTGTGTGTGTGTGTGTGTGTGTGGTATGTGTATATATATAATATATATATATGTATGTGTATATATATATATTTATATATATCTGTATATAGATATATATATACATATATTCATTCATTCATACATACATACATACATACATACATACATACATACATACATACATACATACATACATACATACATACATACATGTGTGTGTGTGTGTATATGCAGTGAAGTCGTGTCAGTGACGAGGACGCAGTTGGAGCAACGAAAATTTTAAGACCAAATAAATGTTCAAGTGAAATTAACGGTCTTTGTTTTATTTTATATTGTTATACTTTTTATTTTTTTATTTTGGAAATTGCTAATACGTGTGTTCCATACTGACCCATGGTCTCTGATCTGCTCCCGGGCAAATACATATCCGATATATGTATATCCCCGTGATCACCGCGACCGACCAGGCTATCAGATGTTGCTACACATCGCTGGTCACAATGCGCTTCGCATTGTTTTATCCTTCAAATGACGCCACCCCGCTGGCTAAGCGAGCAGGCCAACAGAGGAAAGAGTGAGAGAAAGTTGTGGCCAAAGAGTACAGCAGGGATCGCCCCCCCCCCTGCCGGAGCCTCGTGGAGCTTTAGGTGTTTTCACTCAATAAACACTCACAACGCCCGGTCTGGGAATCGAAACCGCGATCCTACGACCACGAGTCCGCTGCCTAACCACTGGGCCACATATATATATATAAAAGGAAATGAAGAAAATGCTGACAAAATAATTTAAGTAATTTAAGTAATTTAATTAGGTGAAAGTTCTTTTTACCGGTTGCGTATTTGTTATGCTTATCAAAATATATTTTTTAAAGAGAGATTAGATTTCCTTTTTGATAGATTTTTTTCCTCTTATCTGATAAGAGGAAAATCTATCAAAATCTATCAAAATTTATCAGAAAGAAACTCTAATCTCTCTTTAAAAAAATATGTTTTATAAGCATAACAAATACGCACCGTTAAAAAGAACTTTCACCTAATTAAATTACTTAAATTACTTAAATTATTTTGTCAGCATTTTTCTTTCCTTTTTTATATATCACAACTCGTGTTCCACATCTCCTTTTTTAAATATATATATATATATATATATATATATATATGCATCAGTTGTACCTGTCCTACCTAAATATAGAAGAAAAGACTGGAATAGAATACAAAGGGCTTGTGATAGAGCAAACGGGGTGAACACGTGGTATAAAACCGACAAATATCAATGAGTGATGTTTGTAGAGGCCACAGCCCATGGAGAACTAATCCGTAGATTTAGGAAAGCTCTGAAGGTGACCAAACTCAATATTAAGATTGTTGAAAAGCCAAGGAGGAACTCCATCGGATAACAACTATGTAGGAGGCACCCCTTTGAGAATACCATGTGTACCAATGATAACTGCATGGTATTTAGGATTAACTCTGACCTTAACTGCAGAACTAGAAATGTAGTATACAGCATAAGAACCATAGAAGGTGCTTGTAAAGACATGAATATGACATATATAGGGGAGACATCTAGGAGCTATAGGGGTATGAGTCTCATACAGGGTGAATGTGTAGGTAGGCGTGAATAGAGATACCACTTAAATGTTAAATTATTTAGGAATAACGGTTACAATCAAGGATTAGGGGATCTATTAGATTAAGGTTTAAAAATAAATTAAAGAATTAACAGTTATCTTCTAAGGTACTAAGGTTGTGTGGTAAGTAGCTTGCTTACCAACCACATGGTTCCGGCTCAGTCTCACTGCGTAGCACCTTGGGCAAGTGTCTTCTACTATAGCCTCGGGCCACCCAAAGCCTTGTGAGTGGATTTGGTAGACGGAAACTGAAAGAAGCCCGTCATATATAAGTATATGTATATACATGTGTGCTTGTGTGCCTGTGTTTGTCCCCCCAACATCGCTTGACAACCGATGCTGGTGTGTTTACGTCCCTGTAGCTTAACGGTTCGGCAAAAGATAGAATTAGTACTAGGCCTACAAAGAATAAGTCTTGGGGGTCGATTTGCTCAACTAAAGGCGGTGCTCCAGTATGGCCGCAGTCAAATGACTGAAACAAGTAAAAGAGTAAAGGGTATGGGATAACGACCATGGAAGCATGTATGTGAGTATTATGTGTGGTGGGTAAGTCTACATTTAGATTTATGGAAGAATTTAAAAGTGCGGAAGAATTTGTGTTTACACGTTGTGAAGGCTTCGTTGCGTCTGTTAAGCAATTGTGGTGAGTTATGGATTAAAATTTTGAGGGCTTCTTTTAAGCAGAATCCACAAGTGGAGCGCTGGTTTTGATTTGGGATGCCAGAATCTATCATAAACCAGGATAACCTATATTGTATTTTCCTATTAATTAGATGGTGTACGTAACTGGCTAGTGATGTGGAATTGCTATGCTCTTTATATTTAAATGAGTTTAAATGTGCAGTATATCTTTGTTTAAAAGTAGTGATCGATCCAATATAGTAGCTATCGGAGTTATTTAATATGTTGCGGACGGTGCATTGGTATACCACGTTGAATCTTCTGCATTGGGCTTGCTGCGTGCAGTCGGTCCCAGATCTGCAGTTGCAGCTATCTGTTCTAAGATGGTTAATTGGAGAGAGGGATGACTATCAGCATCAAGAAGGCTGCCTGGGGCAGAACATACTCAAGATTCAAATGTGATGATTGACAACTTGGTCACTCAACTGGGTCAGGTCGTATAAATATCTGGGAAGTACTGTAGACTCCAAGAGTACTCTTGGTGATGAAATCAATGTTAGGATATCTAAAGTGCTTTTGGAAAACTTTCCTATCGTTTGTGAGATGAACACAGAGTCAGTGTGAAAACTAAAATAAGTGTATACAAATCTTGTATTTTGAGAACACTTTTGTATGGTCAGGTCATATAAATATCTGGGAAGTACTGTAGACTCCAAGAGTACTCTTAGTGATGAAATCAATGTTAGGATATCGAAAGTGCTTTTGGAAAACGTTCCTATCGTTTGTGAGATGAACACAAGAGTCAGTCCGAAAAGTAAAATAAGTGTATACAAATCTTGTATTTTGAGAACACTTTTGTATGGTCAGGTCATATAAATATCTGGGAAGTACTGTAGACTCCAAGAGTACTCTTGGTGATGAAATCAATGTTAGGATATCTAAAGTGCTTTTGGAAAACGTTCCTATCGTTTGTGAGATGAACACAAGAGTCAGTGTGAAAAGTAAAATAAGTGTATACAAATCTTGTATTTTGAAAACACTTTTGTATGGTCAGGTCATATAAATATCTGGGAAGTACTGTAGACTCCAAGAGTACTCTTGGTGATGAAATCAATGTTAGGATATCGAAAGTGCTTTTGGAAAACGTTCCTATCGTTTGTGAGATGAACACAAGAGTCAGTGTGAAAACTAAAATAAGTGTATACAAATGTATTTTGAGAACACTTTTGTATGGGGCAGAAGCACGAACACTTTATTGCAGACATAAAGAAACTCGCATCCATTCACATGTGCTCTCTGCGCAATGTCTACAACATAAAATGTTGTTGGGTTTTGTCATGCTATTTTTAGAGCTGCTGCCCATAGAGGGATGACAAATTTCAGTTTGCATCACTATATTACGGAGGAAGAATGTTGAGTCCAGGGAGAAGATAATCTGCTCGGACTGTACCTCCTTCAAAAGCTCTACAATCTTAGAAAAATGTGATATCACCCGTATCAAAAGCATGTTGCTGAGAATCCAGGGCAGAGGTTCGAATGAAAGATGATTGCATTTCGAAAATTCTTTTGTATACTCTTTTACTCTTTTACTTGTTTCAGTCATTTGACTGCGGCCATGCTGGAGCACCGCCTTTTTTTAGTCGAGCAACTCGACCCCGAGACTTATTCTTTTGTAAGCCCAGTACTTATTCAATCGGTCTCTTTTGCCGAACCGCTAAGTGACGGGGACATAAACACACCAGCATCGGTTGTCAAGCAATGCTAGGGGGACAAACACAGACACACAAACACACACACGCATATATATATATATATATACATATATACGACGGGCTTCTTTCAGTTTCCGTCTACCAAATCCACTCACAAGGCTTTGGTCGGCCCGAGGCTATAGTAGAAGACACCGATGGTGCCACGCAGTGGGACTGAACCCGGAACTATGCGGTTGGTAGACAAGCTACTTACCACACAGCCACTCCTGTCCAACAAGTAGAGGGATACCTATTTCTTTACTACCCACAAGGGGCTAAACATAGAGGGGACAAACAAGGACAAAGGGATTAAATCGATTACATCGACTCCTGTGCGTAACTGGTACTTAATTTATCGACCACGAAAGGATGAAAGGCAAAGTCGAATTCGGCGGAATTTGAACTCAGAACGTAACGACAGACGAAATACCTTTTTCTTTACTACCCACAAGGGGCTAAACACAGAGAGGACAAATAAGGACAAAGGGATTAAGTCGATTACATCGACTCCAGTGCGTAACTGGTACTTAATTTATCGACCAAGAAAGGATGAAAGGCAAAGTCGAATTCGGCGGAATTTGAACTCAGAACGTAACGACAGACGAAATACCGCTAAGCATTTCGCCCGGCGCGCTAACGTTTCTGCCAGCTCGCCGTAGAGGGATACCGCAGTAAAGGAAGACCTGCCCTTAGGTATAGATTA
>NW_021828532.1:0-2500 GCF_006345805.1 Octopus sinensis
AAAAAAACGATGCGTACGGCTGGCCAGGACACAGTTCCCATCATCAAGTGTCTTGTTTATTTGCACGATCATCAATGCTGATTAGCACGATGATAGTGGAAGAAGTGAGAGAGCTGGCCAAGCCAGATCTACTGGGTCATCCTGCTCATCTTCACTACACACTGAGGGCTAGATAGATAGATGGAAGGAGGGAGGGAAGACAGAGATAGCTGCGGGGAGTTGGTAGGATGGTTAGCACACGAGACAAAACTGCTTAGCGACATTTCTTCTGTCTTTACATTGTGAGTTCAAATTCAGCCGAGGTCGACTTTGCCTTTCATCCTTTCGAGATCGATCAAATAAGTACCAGTTGAATACTGGGGTCGATCTAATCCGACTGGCCCCACCCAAATTTCGAATCTTGTGCCTATAGTAAAAAGGATTATTACAATAAGTTCGGTCAAAAGAGAGTTCCTGCTGCCATTACCTTCGCAGGCCCTGACGTGGCCAGAGTGGTCACCATATTTAATGTTCCAGTTAAACACCTTCTCTGCCACGAGTAATGGCGGTGCATGTGCAACGGAAGAAATCTCAGTACTTCCCCCTTAGGCATTTAGAGAGAGAGAGAGGAGTAGGAAGGAGTGGACGTAACAGACAATGAGAAAACCTAGGGGTGAAGGGGTAATAAGTGGGTGTGGGTGTGCATGCGTGTGTGTGTGTGTGTGTGTGTGTGTGTGTGTGTGTACGTATGTCTGTGTGTAAATATTTTTAGCTTGTGTCATCCAGAGGACTGCGGCCGTAAAGAGGTACCGCCTCAAAGAGTTTTGTCGAAAAAATTGACCCCAGTCCCTTTTTTTAAAGTTTTGTGTTTATGGGAGTAGCCTCATTTACTGAACTGCTACTACTACTACTACTACTAATAATAATAATAATAATAACATCGAAAAATACCTTAGGAATGAGAACCTAGTGTTCGAAATTTCCCCAAGACACATGATGAAGGCTGGAAGGTATATCAGCCGAAACGTTGTGGTAACAACAAACAAGACAGGGAGTTGAACAAACCAACACCGGCTGCCAAGCGGGGGACATACACAACATACACACACGCACACACACACACATGACGGGTTTCCTCACAGTTTTTATCTGTTACAACCACTCACAAGGGCTTGATTGGCGCGGAAATATAATAGAAACAACTCGCCCGAGGGATTGAACCTACGACCGCATGGTTGGGAAGCAAGCTTCTTAACCGCTCAGCTACGCTGCAGCAACAATAAAAACGCTATAACAGGAAATGTGTAGCTGTTCGCAGATAATTGTGAGATCTTTTGTAAGCAGCATTTAAAGACGAACACAGAGTAGTCAGCGCAAAATATTAAGAGGTGAGCGAGCGAGCGAGCGAGAGAGAGAGAGGTTGTGGGGAGTTAATTATTTGTAGAGAACGATGGTATGCTATTATTTGGTGGGTCTCACAGGACGGAACTTAAGTAATGCATAGTAAGAATACAAAAACGAAATAAATGACAATAGATGCTGTAATTTGTAAGGGAGAGGCGTGGAATTGTAAACCAGCTGTTTCTAAAATGAAATTATCAGTGCTTAAAAAATAAGCGATAGTTAAAAGTAAACGCTGATTAAATATGAGAATGGCCACATGGGGGTTAAATAAAATTTATTACTAATGAAGTTTAATATGAGAAACTTTAAAAGAGAGGAAGGAACGGAGAGGAAGAAAGCAAATAATTTGTTGATGTAATTGAGAAAGTAAATAGGTAAGCATGTGTCTGAATATTATACATCTATGAATGTGCGATTCACAAACACACACACACAAACAGGTATATACATACTCATATATACATACTTATACATGCGTATACATACACGCATTCATACAATATGGCTTTCTGTGCAAAGAAGAACGAAGTAGGGCATCTGTTCGTGGTCGTTCTATTTGCAAGAAATAGCAGCTAACAAATTACCGCGACACTGTAGTACATCTGCAGCGTTAGAAGCTGTGCAAAGGCAACACTACTACTACTACTACTACTACTACTGCTACTACTACTACTGCTGCTGCTGCTGCTGCTACTACTACTACTACTACTGCTGCTGCTTGCTGCTGCTGCTTACTACTACTACTACTACTAATAATAATAATAATACTAATAACATCGAAAAATACCTTAGGAATGAGAACCTCGGTTCGAAATTTCCCCAAGACACCTAATGTTGTGGTAACAACAAACAAAATTAGGACAAATAATGTAAATAATGTAATCACCTTTTATCTTTGAAACTGAGAGATTCAGAGACATTCATCATAATAAATATTCGAAACAAATAAATCCTGCTTTTATTTCACGTATTTTTGATTCTTGCTGCTAAACCATTGAGATTCAAGATAAGAAAAGAAGCACGAAGACTTTAATGAAGACAGAAGTCTCCTCAAAGACATGCACGAGGCCCAGACAAAAAAATCTCCATCTCAAATTCCTCATTGCATTTTCTGAAG
>NW_021828532.1:5000-7945 GCF_006345805.1 Octopus sinensis
CTTGTGAGTGGATTTGGTAGACGGAAACTGAAAGAAGCATGTCGTATATATATATGTGTGTGTGTGTATGTGTCTGCGTCTCTGTGTTTGTCCACCTAGCATTGCTTGACAACCGATGCTGATGTGTTTATGTCCCCGTTACTTAGCGGTTCGGCAAAAGAGACCGATAGAATAAGTACTGGGCTTACAAAGAATAAGTCCCGGGGTCGATTTGCTCGACTAAAGGCGGTGCTCCAGCATGGCCACAGTCAAATGACTGAAACAAGTAAAAGAGAGTAAAAGAGAGAATAATAATAATAATAATAATAATAATAATAATAATAATAATAATAATACTATCAAAACACTTCTGCATACATAGTATACACACACGCATTATGTATAAATGAGTATGGCGCTAAGAGACATGGAAAGAGAAATATAGATGTATGCATTTGTCCTTTGTTTTTGTGAATGGACCTTTCTCTGTGTGTGCGTGTGTGTGTGTATGCTGTGTGTATGTGTGTGTGTGCGTGTTCCCTTCTAGTTCCCTGCCCTCATTGTGTTTCTGATTCTCTTTCTCTCTTCACCTATTTTAACTTGCATACGCCGGCTGCTGGTATCAAACCATCACACATACGCGCGCACCTGATCTTCGTTTGTCTGTCCTGTTTCTCTCTCTCTCTCTCTCTCTCTCTCTCTCTCTCTCTCTCTCTCTCTCTCTCTCTCTCCCTCCCTCACCACTTTTTTGCTTTTTAGACTTCTCATGTGGCACTGAATAACACGAATAATAACGTGTGCCTGGTTGGGTGTCTACCTGTTCTCTATTCATTCTTTTAATCGCATCAACTAGTTTCATTTATTGGGTTACGGCCATACTATAGCATTGGCTTGAAGAATTCACTGGACCATATCGACCCAAATATTTATTTAAACGTGATACTCATTCCATCGATCTGCACAGACACGGACATGGTTGCCACAATATATATATATGTATATATATTTATTTATATATACCAGAGAGAGAGAGAGAGAGAGAGAGGGTCGCCATGATAGATCGTTAGTCACTACACACACATTTTTTCTCTCCTTGTTTCTTTCTGTGTCCCTTTCTGTAGAAGAGCGTGGACTCGAAACGTAAAAGACTTTTTCTATTCCTGAGCGTTATACTAATACCTCTGTTTGTTTTGTACACCACCAGTCTTCGTCTTTTGTTTTCGTAAACTCTCTCTCTATATATATAATAACGTGTGCCTGGTTGGGTGTCTACCTGTTCTCTATTCATTCTTTTAATCGCATCAACTAGTTTCATTTATTGGGTTACGGCCATACTATAGCATTGGCTTGAAGAATTCACTGGACCATATCGACCCAAATATTTATTTAAACGTGATACTCATTCCATCGATCTGCACAGACACGGACATGGTTGCCACAATATATATATATGTATATATATTTATTTATATATACAGAGAGAGAGAGAGAGAGAGAGAGAGAGAGAGAGAGAGGGTCGCCATGATAGATCGTTAGTCACTACACACACATTTTTTCTCTCCTTGTTTCTTTCTGTGTCCCTTTCTTGTGAGAGCGTGGACTCGAAACGTAAAAGACTTTTTCTATTCCTGAGCGTTATACTAATACCCTGTTGTTTTGTACACCACCAGTCTTCGTCTTTTGTTTTCGTAAACTCTCTCTATATATATATATATTACGTTTCGAGTCTACGCTCTTCTACAGAAAGGGACACAGAAAAAGCAAGGAGAGAAAAAGAATGTGTATAGTGGCTAACGATCTATCATGGCGTATATATGTATGTATATATATATATATATATATATATATATATATATGTATATATATATATATATATATATATATTAATAAATAAAACATATGCATATATATATACATATATGTACGTACCTACCTCTACATGTATATATACACGCATATATGAGTACAGGACACCAAAAAAACGTCGAACACGACGAGAAACGAAAACATAGACACAAACCCAAGGAACTGGGCATTTTTCTTAAACAAAAAAAAAACAGAGTACAGGACAAATAACACAAGGAAAAAAAACCCTTCTTCAGTCGCCATGGTTTCATCTACTCTATATATATATAGGGAGAAAGAGAGAGAGAGAAAGATAGATAGATAGATAGATAGATAGATAGATAGATATAGATAGATAGATAGATAGATAGATAGATAGATAGATAGATAGATATAGATATTCATGATTATATGTATAGATGTATGTATATGTGTGTGTATCGATATACATATATGCCAGATTTGAATTCAGAACCTAATAAGTCTAAAAAAGCACTTGACATTTAACCCGAATTGAAAATGAGTTTGCTACCTTAATAATAATAATAATAATAATAATAATAATAATAATAATAATAATAATAATAATAATAATAATAATAATAATGATAATAATAATAATAATAAGAAGAAGAAGAAGAAGAAGAAGAAGAAGAAGAAGAAGAAGAAGAAGAAGAACAAGAACAAGAAGAACAAGAACAAGAACAAGAACAAGAACAAGAAGAACAACAACAACAACAAGACAGAAGAAGAATTATTATTATTATTATTATTATTATTATTATTATTATTATTATTATTTCTGAATTCAGTTGTGTAAAAAAAAAATAGCCAGGCTTGTCCATTGGACACTTTGCAACAAGTATGGAGTTGACCGAGCAAAAAATTCGTACGACTATGAGACAGAGAATAGGAAGACAGACATAGTCTTAATTGAGAAAGAAAACAAACAATGCTGGATCATAGACATAGCATGCCCAGCTGACAACAAGGTATGCGATAAGGAAGAAAGAAAAGTCGAGAGATATAACAGGTTAGCTTGGGAGGTTAAGCAGTTGTGGTCACTGAAAAAAGTGGTAGAAGCCTAGGGAACAATGAGAAAAAATCTCGAGAAGTACGTG
>NW_021828533.1:0-8156 GCF_006345805.1 Octopus sinensis
TAAATATATTATACGTATGTGTATATGTACTCATTAATGTTCCGTATTTACTGAGTATATACTATATATATATATATATATATATATATATATATATATATATATATACGTGTGTATATGTACTCATTGATGTTCCGTATTAACTGACTTTGTATACATATACACGTATGTGTATAAATATTGTCTAGTGAAAAAAACAAAGGCAGTGTGTGTATGTGTGTGTGTGTAGGGGTGGGTGAATTTGTGTACGCGCGTGTATAATGAGAAAGAGAGAAAACCAAATTTAAAAGAAGGATTGGCAGATTTTTTCTTTGGGGACAGTGTATATATAGGTCCACGTTATCTACTACATCTAAGAAGCTAGAGGCAGAATGTGAAGGGGATTGGACTGCTATTTCTTGCACGTCGAGCGACCGCGTAGAGTTTCCAGCATTCGATATTGATAAACTAAGTAAGTGCTAGCCGAGTACCGCCGAGTCGATATAACTGACTGTGATCTCTCTCAGAATTTCTGGCCTCGTGCCCAATTTAAGAAACATTATCAGATTTTTCTATCCCTATTCTCTCTCCATCGCTGGCTCTTTCATTCTTCCTGCCTCCGTCTCCTCTATCTCGTTTTTTTTTTTTCTGCTTCGAAGTCTTATATCTTTCTCGCTTTTTCACGCGCACACATACACAAACTCACATTCACTCTTTCTCTTTATCTCTCTCTCTCTCTCCCTCTCTCTATCACATCTTTCTCTCATTCTGCCTCTACAACTAAACACAAGCAAACGCACACACGCACACACAAATACACACTCTACTTTGTTAGACGCGCGCACACAAACACTGTCTTCGTTTCTCTTACTCTTCTCTATAACGCGCTCACTCACCAACACACATACCTCTTTCTCCCTCAATTCAACACACTACTCTTTAATCACACGCACACATACACACACACTTCTTTCTGCTTTCTTCTCTTCTATTTATTTGCTGCTTATTTTCTATTAACATATAATCTGTATGTCACTCAAAACAGTTATATCTATTAACTGTTTAGCAATCATTCACTATTTCATTTTTCTGTTTTCGCTTCCCCACCTTCTCCTTCAGTTTACCTATCAACCTAATCCACACACACAGAAACACACACACACACACACACACACACACACACACAGCTGTCTACTCGAACATCTTTACGTTTCGTTCACCAGTAAGCTTTTAAAGACAAGATCTACTCCCATTTATAATGTTTTTACGAAAAAACTTCACTTAGCTGATTTCGTTAGAATTATCTGCCCCTAAAGGAAAACAATCTCGTTTAATCGAAAATTCTTTACCCCAATATATTACATATACGAGATCTTCTCGTAGATTAGCAGAATCGTTACAGAATTGCAAATTATTCGTTTCTATTTTGTTTTTCGATTTTTTTTTTCGTTTTTTAAAAATTTAATTTATTTACTCTACATTTTCACCTTCTGAGTGCAAATCCCATTGCAGTCAGTTTTGCATTTTGTCCTTCTGGAAACGGTCAAATAGAGTACCAGTCACTTACCAGGTAGGATATAACCTATTATTTCTCAACCTCAAATTTCTGGTCTTGCGCCGATATTGAAAATACTAAAATACTAATGATAATAGTTTCAAAATTTGGCACAAGGCCAGCAATATTGCGGGAAGGGATTAGTCGATTGTATTGATCCAAGTGTTCAGCTGGTACTTATTGGGTTGTCCGGAAAGTTCGTGCCGATTTTTAAAAGAAAGAAAAAGGTCAATAAATACTTGCCATTACATTTTTAATCAACCAAATATGAACCATTTTGTTGCACAATGCGTCTCCCTCTTTCCTTTAACTCGAAAATACCCTCTTCCCAGAATTGAGGTGGTTTCATGGCAAAGAATTCATCAACCATGTTCTAAAATAAGTCGAGAGGTAAGCTACTATAAATCGGCACGAACTTTGCAGACAACCTAATATTTTATTGAAACCCGAAAGGATGAAATTCAAAGTCGACCACGGCGGAATTTAAACTCAGAATTAAAGACGGACAAAATGCCGCTTGACATTTTACTCCGTATGTAAGTGATTCTTCCATTTCAGTCCTTTCTACTATATATATAGGCACTAGGTCTGAACATTTCGGAGAGGCGGTTAGTCAGTTACATCGACCCCTGTGCTCAACTGGTACTTTTTCATCGATCTCAAAATGATAAAATCAACATCCATGAGAATTAACTTAGAAGGTTAAAATTTTGTGAAATGTCGCTAAATATTCTGTCCACCGTGCTAACGATTCTACCAGTTTGCCGTCTTAACCCTTCGTGGGCCGGCAGGGTCCCTTGGAACCCCAGCAAAGGTTTAAAGTTATGCAACTTATACATTTTTTATTTAAATGATTTTACATCACATGACTTTTATTGTCAATAGTTTATGTATGCACATACAAATTTCGAGTTTAAAATACAATATGGTCATTGGCCATATGTGAAATTATTTTCTTCTTTTGTTTTTTCAGATATTCTGATGAACTATAAGTCAATCGTCTTCGTATTTGTACTGGCATGAATCGATATACTTTTTTCTTTTATTCTTTTTGTTTTAATTTATACGAGCAAAACGCCCTCCATCTAATGGACGGTGCTGAGTTGTCAAACATTTAAACCAAATTTTATCAAAACAACTTGTCCGATCGTTCCATAGACCGTCCCCTTTGAGAAACACTGATTTAATCTAAATTTGAGATACCAGCAAAAGAAGAAATAAAGATAGACTTTTTTCTATTCCAAAGAAAAACGATTATATTCACACAAATATGCAACCGAAGAGTTTAAAGTACCAGTAAGTACATCACAACAGCTGATGTACTTGCGCGTACAAATGCACGTTCCCACGGATTTATCGATCGCATTTTCACCTGGAATCGACTTTTGTAATTTTTTCAAGACGTATACACGCCCTGATACCGTCGGTATCTACATATCAAGTTTGGGCGCAATCGGATAGAGGATGCCCGAGATTCTAGAAGACACACACACAGACAGAACGGATTTTATATAATAGATTTAGTGCTATATGTATAGTTTATAAAGCTATAAAAGAAGTGCTGAATTTCTTGTTCTGTATCATGCACTCACACATATATACAAGATTGAACAAATATTACTTTATGGATAGTGCGGAAATGTGAAAAAATAAAAGGGGACCCCAAAGGCCTTTTGTGTAATTCCAACCCCGCCGGCCCACGAAGAGTTAATAATATTAATAATGACGGTTTCCAATTTTGGCACAAGGTCACTAATTTCAGAGGAGAGGGCAAGTCAATTACATCAACCCCAGTGCCCAGTTGGAACTTATTTTATCGACCCCAAAATGATGAAAGGCAAAACTGACTACTGGAAATTCAACTCCGAACATAAAGACGGATAAAATGCCGCAAAGCATTTTGGCCGGCGTGCTAATAATTCTGCAGGCTCCCTGCCTTAACAATAATAATAATAATAATCCTTTCTATTGAAGGCACAGGGCCTGAAAATTAGCGGAGTCTGGCGATAGTCGATTACATCGACCCCAGTGCGTAACTGGTACTTATTTCATCGACCTCGGAAAGATGAAAGCAAACTCGACCTCGGCGGAATTTGAACTCAGATCGTAAGACGGACAAAATGCCGCTAAACATTTTACCCGGCGTGCTAACGGTTCTGCCATCTCCTCGCCTTTAATAATAATCCTTTCTACTATAGGCACGAAGCCTGAAATTTTAGGAGAGGGGGCTAATCGATTCAAATGCTTTCAAATTTTGTCACAAAGGCAGTAATTTTAGAAGAGGAGATGAGTCGATTACATCGACCCAGTGTTCAACTGGTACTTATTTTATCGACACCGAAAGGATGAAAAGCAAGGTTGACCTCGGCGGAATTTGAACTCAGAACGTTAAGACGGACAAAATGCTTGGCGATAAAATGCCGCTAAGCATTTTGCCCGGCGTATTAACGGTTCTGCCAGCGCGCCGCCTATAACAACAATAATCTTTTCTACTATAGGCACAAGGCCTGAAATTTTTGGGTGGGTTGGAGATGAGGGGATAGACGATTACATCAACCCCAGTGCGTAACTTCTACTTATTTCTTCCTCGAAAGGATGAAAAGCCAAGACGACCTCGGCGGAGTGTAAACTCAGAATGTAAAGAGGGACGAAATACCAATTTCTCTACTACCCACAAGGGGCTAAACACAGAAGGGACAAACACGGATTAAGTCGATTATATTTAGTCGATCCCGAAAGGATGAAAGGCAAAGTCGACTTCGGCGGAATTTGAACTCAGAACATAACGGCAGACGAAATACGGCTACGAATTTCGCACGGCGTGCTAACGTTTCTTCCAGCTTGCCGCCTTTAAAACGGAAGTAATGTGAATAATAGTTATTTCAAATTCTGTAACAACGGCAGCAGGTTAGTGAGAGGAGTCGATTACATCGACCCTATTGTTTAACTGGTAGTTGTTGGGTAGACTCCGAACGGATGAAGAGCAAAGTTGACCTCGGCGGAATTTGAACTCAGAATTAAAAGCGTACAAAATGCCACTAAGCATTTTACTCGGTGAGCAAGCTATTCTGCCATTTCAGTCCTTAATACCGAGGTCGACTAACCTTTTCAACCCTTCGAGGTCGATAAATCAAGTACCAGTCAATTACTGAGGTCGATGTAATCGTCAATCCCTCTCCCCCAAATTTCAGGCCTTGTGCCTATATTAGAAAGGATTATTATTATTATTATTATTATTATTATTATTATTAATATTATTATTATTGTTATTATTATTATTATTATTATTATTAAAGGGGAAGCGAGCAGTGCATGTCATTACAGTGACACTGGAGTAAAATATACGCAGCCCAGTATACCCATCATGGCTACCCGTTTGATAAGGGTATACCAGGCACGTGTATCTCAATCATAAATGCGCGAAATGGTGATGACCAAGCAGGCGGGGACCCAGCTAGAATTTTCTTCAGGTCGAGTAAACCATCCCGCTGAAAAGGTCCCTGAGTAAGGGTTGTTTAAGGATGTTGAACGAAACACCTGTTTCCAGAGGTGATTATTCAAACTCCAAAGAATTCCTCTCAACACATGGCTATGATGCTCCCCCACTACTTCTGCTCGTGATCAGAGATGCACATATCGTCAGTCACTAAGGGACTTGCTCAACTGATTAAGGTCAAACAACTGGCAAGCAAATCTGTGGTATTGAGCAGAATATTTGCTGTAGCCCATATTTTATACCAAGCCAAAACAATGTGCATGATAACAATTCCTTCCAATCAGTTAAGATCAAAAGCCATGAGAGCTTGTTGGACAAAATATCTTGCGGAATCGTTCTCACATTGGAATCTTTCCGAGGACAAATCTGTTTTTCATTCTTCCAGGGGTCCTCAAAATAAATGCCACTAAACACACACGCACACATGCATGCGCACCCACATGAACATATATACGTGCACACACACATGTATTTATATATAATATATATGCTCACGCAGACACACACATATATGTACATGCGCGCACACATACATACGCAGGCGTGTGTGTTTGTGTGTGTAAAGGCATATTGAAAAAAAAAAAAACTGGAGACATATGAGTGTTAAAGACATAAACACACACACACACATCCTTATACACACATACACGCGGATTCGTATGTATATAATGCAAGCAGGCAGCTATCTATTTAACCATCTAAGGTTGATACATAGATAGACAAGACAGACAGATAGATTGACAGATAGATAGACAGACAGACAGACAGACAGATAGATAGAGAGATAGAGAGATAGATAGATAGATAGACGGGCGGACAGACAGACAGACAGACAGATAGATAGATAGAGATAGAGAGATAGATAGAGATAGATAGATAGATAGATAGACGGGCGGACAGACAGACAGACAGACAGACAGACAGACAGACAGACAGACAGACAGACAGATAGATAGATAGATAGATAGATAGATAGATAGATAGATAGATAGATAGATAGATAGATGTGAACATATAAACAACTCCGATTGTTTTGTGTTAAGGCGCGTGATTTAATAAATTCTGTGTTTTCACTGAACGATTCTCTCACTTCCTCCATCTATTTTTTTCTTTCTTTCCTTCTTTCTTTCTTTCTTTCCTCTCATCTATCTAATTTTCTTTATCTCCACACTCTCACATGCACCCCTCCCGCACTCTCTCTCTCTCTCTCTCTATCTCTTGTTATAAACATCGTCAAGATGAGATATATCTGTCTGCTTATTCGCGTGTGTCTGTGTACAGCATGCTACAATCTCCACATGTACAAATCTAATGATGTCCTTGAGTCGTTGTCGCTCCATATTTTCATCCCTTCGTTTCAAAACCTCTCTCACCCCCCCTCCTTCCACCGACCTACACTTGTACATCGTAACATGCGACGGAGTGCGTAACAGTGCCTAGCGTAGGGTGTCGATTGTCAGCGGCGTCCTTCCATTAAAATAGGGCACTAGCAAGCATGCATGGACGGGGTAGAGGATTATATCAGGGCTTCTAATAGGAGAGGAATAAGGGAGTTGAATGGGGGAAGTAGAATAAGGGAGTGGAATGGGCGAGGGTAAAAAAGAAAGAAATACAATGATTGAAAAAAAGCTGGAAGGACGTGTAAGGATGGAGAAGGAGTGAAACGAAAACGATAAGCTCTGGAGGAAAGAAAATAAATGAAAGAATAAGCAGGAAAAGATGTGGATTATTAAGAAGGAAATGGAGATGCGTAAAAGTATAGAACTGCGACGTAAAAATAAGACAGACAAAGACGGGCGCAAAAGATTGAAGAATAGATAATTGAATATATATTTAAAATAGGGCATTAATAAATGATTATCTGAAAAATAAAGGAGAAAAATGACTTCATGATTGTACGCGTGTATGTGTGTGTGTGTGTGTGTGTGTGTGTGTGTGTGTGTGTGTGTGTGTGTGTGTGTGTGTGTGTGTGTGTGTGTGTGTGTGTGTGTGTGTGTGTGTGTGTGTGTGAGTGTGTTTGTGTGTATGTGTGTGTGTGTGAATGAAAATATCTTTTATCATTTGTTTCGGTCATTAGAGTACGGCCATCGGTTTGACGAAATTTAGTCCAACTTAATCGACCCCCAGAACTTATTCTATCGGTCTCTTTTCCGAACCGCTAAGTGACGAGGAGGTAAACACACCAGCATCGGTTGTCAAGCAATGCTAGGGAGACAAACACAGACACACAAACACATACACACACATTATCTTAGGCAAGAGACACATCCACACTATATTTCAAGAAAAATTTCCTTTCGGGTAATTTCTCGCCACCCGCGATATAATCCGTCAGTTCGAGTACCATAGCAGAATAGCAGAAGATTCCTTTAATGCTTCACGTCTCCGCATGAGAGAACTTCTTAAGAGATTTATGTATATATATATATATATATATGCATACATACATACATACATACATACTACATATATATATATAATATATAATATATATATATCTATATTAAATATGAATTAGAGATAAACCCACTATTATGCAACTCAAACAGTGATTAGACATAAACTCCCTAATAAATTATATATATATATATATATATATCTTATTATAAAAGGCAGATTTTATCTGCCTCCCTTTGTAACTTATAGAAATCTACAATATAGGATTTCTTCAATTACAATTTACCTAGCATTTTTAAGAGTAGAATGCATCGGGTCATGCCAGGTCCAGTTTTTAAAATTTAAACTCCAATTAAGCAAAATTTACAGAAAACTCACATTCTGGTGTGTATGTCAAATGCTTTTCTTAATGTGGTTTACACCACACGCACACGCACACACACAGTGTGCAACGAATAAAATGAAAGTAAATAGCGACAGAGTGATTTGAGGAAGACTAAACTGAAAGTATTTAAACCACTACTCAAAAATAAAAAAACACAGCAAACAGAAACAAATAAATACATAACGATTTACTCCTCACACAATTTCTTCAATTAGAGTTTACCTAAGATTTTTCAAATACTCCATTCGGTCATGCCATAATATATTTCTTTCAATTTCACCCCCATTAAGACAAAATTCGAGAAAACTCAATATTTTAACATTTCACTCCGAAAGCATTGATGT
>NW_021828535.1:0-5000 GCF_006345805.1 Octopus sinensis
TAAAAACAGATTCTCTAATGAATATTTATATTAATTTATGGCTGCGAGCTGGCAGAATCCGGGTGGAATGTTTAATGGCATTTCACCTGGCTTCACGTTCTGAGTTCGAATCCCACGCGCCTTTAAAAGTGATAGCTACTTAAAATTTGCTGTATCAGATCAAAAACTTTTATGATATCGGAGCAGACAGATTGCCAAAGGAGCGGGAAATGAAATGTTTTTCCAGAAAGATCCTCGTATATATTTCCTCATCGTTTATTCATCTTTTAATGTTTTCAATGCGTTTAAGGAAAACATATTTGACATCGATGTGAACGACAAACATATGATGATACATCATATATTTATTTCGCTTGTTTGGATCGCACCCCATCAAGCGAAAATCCCGAATCACGTGTTGCAGATTTTGTGAAACAAACGGAAGTAGAATCTGCAATGAGAGAGAAGAATGTAAGACAGAAATGAAGTAGAGGTGATTGAGTGTGGATATATATTTTTTATTTTAATTAATTATTCGATATTTACAGAACAAACGTGTGAGATACAAGTTATTTGTTACAAATACAATACGTGTAATGGAGGAAAATGTTGCCAATAGCAACAAACAACGAATCCGTCAAAAAAGATTATCGTTATTTTTTTGTTAAAATATCCCAAGAAACATACTCTTTTACTCTTTTACTTGCTTCAGTCATTTGACTGCGGCCATGCTGGAGCACCGCCTTTAGTCGAGCAAATCGACTCCCAGGACTTATTCTTTGGAAGCCTAGTACTTATTCTATCGGTCTCTTTTGCCGAAGCACTAAGTTACGGGGGCGTAAACACACCAGCTTCAGTTGTCAAGCGATGTTGTTGTTGGTGGTGGTGGGGTGGGTGGGTACAAAGACAGACACACAAACATATACACACACATACATATATATATATACATACATACAACGGGCTTCTTTCAGTTTCCGTCTACCAAATCCACTCACAAGGCTTTGGTTGGCCCGAGGCTATAGTAGAAGGCGCTTGTCCAAGGTGCCACGCAGTGGGACTGAACCCGAAACCATGCGGTTGGTAAGCAAGCTACTTACCACACAGCCACTCTTGCTCAGAAATAACGTGAAAACTAGTCGCAGAGGACAGCATCTTCATCAATATAGTATCAAAAATAAAGTATATGAAAAATAAAATACATCAGAAAGTCATTGAGAGACGAGGGAGGTATTTTACCAAAATATCCAACATATGTAATGGATGTTGTTAATTTGTAATTCACTAAACTAGAGGAACAGTTGTGCTCTAAAATTACTAATTGATTAAGTACCAAATGAACGTTTAGTTTATCCTTAGATGAATACACCTCGATAAAAAAAATCGCTTCTGTTCAATATCAATACATATTCTCGGGAAGATTCTATAACTTTGCCTGCTTTGAATCTGCTGTTCGAAATAGTTAAAGAAAAGGCAGAAGAATTTGATACGTTTCTAGAGAAAAAAAAGAAAACAGACAAAAAAACTGTAGTGGTTTGTATTATTGATGATGCATTTCTGATCATGAAATTTGAAAAACTTATTGAATTTGATTCCCATCTGTGAACCCACATTCAAAATATTTGACAGTGGGTCATGCGAATCATGAGATCGGCAACGCCAATTGCTGCCATTTTTCTAAAGAATATTGAAGCTGAAAACAAGCATTGTTGACTGCAGAGATAAAAATTTCTATGTAAAAATAAAAATAGGGGTTTTGATAATCCGAGATAGATATTTCAATATATTCACACGAAACCGTTATCGAAATGAAAGTTTTCAATATCATGCAATCAAAATCATTTCAAGATAAACGCAGAAAATTACAAATCTTCCGCAACTCTTCCCTCAGTAACCATAACTTAGGAACTTATGCTCAGCAAGAATATGGAAAATGTTTGCATTGGATTGGAAAAGATGATGGAACCATTTCTAAAAGCCATTCCAAATAATTCGTATCGGAAGTACGCCCACATTGGTTGCAAACTACGTATAGAAACAAGTTTTTCATTTCAGAGAGCAAAAAAAAAAAAAAAAGAAAAATCAATAATTTGTGACACCATCGTATCATTAGAACCAACTACTTTCACCAGAAGATATATTTTGCGTTCAAATTCAAAAAACACATAATTTTAAGAAAAACTTTCAGAGGTTTTTATTCTAAGCATAAAATAGAGAAGCTATGAAAAATTGTCCGGTTCAATATTGGATTGATTTTAGAAACACAATCAGGCAAAAAATGTTTAGCAGCGTTGCCAACCAAAGGAAGTAAATTTCTTCTGCGAAGCAGGTATTAGATCGCCTTCTTAGTTACCATGTTATTATCAGTACGAATACGCTTGATGCACGTTCGAACTGGGGAACAAGCTACTCACTGCGTTTTGTCACGGAGAATATAACTCGCTTGTTGACAAATGGTGTGTATACACCTAGATCAGCTCGCAACACCACCTACCTAGACTGTGAGATGTCAATATTTCGGAGTAATTGTCTCTTCATCAGTGACAGACACTAAACAACGACACTGTGAACTAACTTAAGAGATTAACACTCTTATGCTTTTCCAGTCACTGTACGATGACGGGTAGCGCTATGTGGCTACCAGTCATCGTACACCCTGTATTCTAATGCATCTTTACATCAGCCAACCGTGGAAGTTCGTTCGCGATGAATACATTAAAAGAAGCTTGATGAATAACATACGTATGTGTGAAGTAGAAATAACTGAAAAACATTCTTTTCTACTCTAGGAACAAGGCCAGAAATTTTGGGGGAGGGGGCCAGTCGATTAGATCGACCCCAGTACGCAACTGGTACTTAAATTATCCACCCAGAAAGGATAAAAGGCAAAGTCGACCTCTGCAGAATTTGAACTCAGAACGTAAAGACAGACGAAATACTGCTAAGCATTTCGCCCGGCGTGCTGATGTTTCTTATTTTTTTACTGCCTACACACAGAGGGGACAAACAAGGACAGACAAACGGATTAAGTCGATTATATCGATCCCAGTGCGTAACTAGTACTTAATTTATCGACCCCGAAAGGATAAAAGGCAAATTCGACTTCGGCGGAATTTGTTCTCAGAACGTAGCGGCAGACGAAATACCTATTTCTTTACTACTCACAAGGGGCTAAACACAGAGGGGACAAACAAGGACAAACGGATTAAGTCGATTACATTAACCCCAGTGCGTAACTGGTACTTATTTAATTGACCTCGAAAGGATGAAAGGTAAAGTCGACCTCGGCGGAATTTGAACTCAGAACGTAGCGGCAGACGAAATACCTATTTCTTTATTACCCACAAGGGGCTAAACATAGAGAGAACAAACAAGGACAGACATAAGTATTAAGTCGATTATATTGACCCCAGTGCGTAACTGGTACTTAATTTATCGACCCCGAAAAGATGAAAGGCAAAGTCGACCTCGGCGGAATTTGAACTCAGAACGTAGCGGCAGACGAAATACCTATTTCTTTATTACCCACAAGGGGCTAAACATAGAGGGGACAAACAAGGACAGACATAGGTATTAAGTCGATTACATCGACCCCAGTGCGTAACTGGTACTTTAATTTATCGACCCCGAAAGGATGAAAGGCAAAGTCGACCTCGGCGGAATTTGAACTCAGAACGTAACGGCAGACGAAATACCGCTAAGCATTTCGCCCGGCGCGCTAACGTTTCTGCCAGCTCGCGCGTATTAATATATATTCTGTTAACAACCCTGACATTCTGGTGGGTGTTCTTTTCTGAGCGCATGGAAATCAAATTCCAATGTGATTACGTTCTAATTTTACTATTCTAACGGCAGACGAAATACCGATAAGCATTTCGCCCGGCGTGCTAACGTTTTTGCCAGCTCGCCGCTTTACTAACTGAAAAATATTGCCTTATCTTACGAATGAGAGAAACGCCAGTATAGCAAGTGTAAACTAAATATAACAGCCACGTTAACATACACCTTGCTATACATGAAAATATTAAGTAAACTTTAATAAAGACATACTGAGAATAAAGACATACTGTTGAGCGAATTATTAACAATTCAAGAAAGGGAGGCTATTATTTGGTACAACGATGTAAGAATATGTGCTCTCTCTTTCTCTCTCTCTTTCTCTCCCTCTCTCTAATGAAAGTTACTTGTCTTGTATGAAGCTACTTTAAGAAAGCCGCGAACAAACATTTTATATATATATAGGCCTGATGAAATATTTATGACTGTATTTAATTCTATTATGATGTAAATATCAAAGCGAGAATTTAGCTTTTCCAACCAACATACAATTCATCATGGGAAAATTTAGATCCTATACCACTGCGCTCTATTCTTATATATAAATGGAATTGGATTGTGCAGTCTTGGAAAATTATTCCTTAAGATAAAGACAGTATCGTCGCGTTTGGAAATAATCGTTTGATGATAGGTCTACTCTCACAACCAAAATAGGATTAAGCAATAACAGCATTTTAGCAACTGGCTTACGGCAGAGTGTCCGTCCATACGGTCAGTGAACTTATATCACAAATAGTCAAATTTCCTTCATATTGCACATCTCTGAATAATGTAATCCTAGCAGTGCTACGTATGAAACAAAAAAATGGGATGATCATGATTGCAACGACTTTGATCACATCTCGTTTAGTCATAACTTCGATCATAACTCATTTGGTCATATCTTCGATCATAACTCATTTGATGATGACTTCGATCATAAATCAGTCATAACTTCTATTATAACTCAGTCATAATTTCGACCATAACTCATTTGGTCATATCTTCGATCATAACTCATTTGGTCATATCTTCGATCATAACTCATTTGGTCATATCTTCGATCATAACTCATTTGATGATGACTTCGATCATAAATCAGTCATAATTTCGACCATAACTCATTTGGTCATATCTTCGATCATAACTCATTTGTTCATAACTTCGATCATAACTCATTTGGTCATAACTTCGATCATAACTCA